>NC_057807.1:124124797-124424797 GCF_018294505.1 Triticum aestivum | reverse complement strand
GCTGCATGCTTGAGGTCACACATCAATTGGGGTTTCAGTCCTTTGAGAATCAATCCATTTGCTCTTTTAGCCTGCCCATTCGACTGAGGATGGGTGACCGAAGCGTAATCGACCCTCGTGCCTTGGGAAGCACGAAAGGCTCTGAACTCGTCAGAGTCGAAGTTCGACCTGTTATCCGTGATGATACTATGCGGAACACCATATCTGAATATCAATTCTCTGATGAAACTTACAAGTGTACTTGCTTCAAGGTTTTTAATGGGTTTGGCTTCGGTCCATTTGGTAAACTTGCCGAATGCCACCAGCACATGGGTGAATCCACTCCTGCTAGTCCTCAGAGGTCCAACCATGTCCAATCCCCAGACATCGAAAGGCCAGATGAGTGGAATAGTCTTCAGGGCTGACGCGGGCTTATGGGACATGTTGGAGTAAAACTGACAACCCTCACATTTGTCCACTATTTCTTTCGCCATGTCATTGGCACGTGGCCAGTAAAATCCGGCTCGGTATGCTTTGGACATGATGGTCCGAGAGGACGCATGGTGACCACAGGTCCCCGAGTGAATATCATTAAGGATCATTCGGCCTTCTTCTGGCGTGATGCATTTCTGGCAGACTCCAGTTACACTTTCTCTGAACAACTGTCCTTTTATCATAGTAAAGGCTTTAGATCGTCGGACGATCTATCGAGCCTCTTCTTCATCCTCTGGAAGTTCTTTCCTAAGAATGTATGCGACGTACAACACTGTCCAGTCGGGAGTGACGACCAAAACCTCCATGACTAAGTCGACGACGGCTGGGATTTCGACTTCAGTCGGATCTATGGCGCTCTTAGGTTGTGGGGACTCTTCAGTGAAAGGATCTTCCTGAACTGAAGGTGAATGAATGTGCTCCAAAAACACATTGCTGGGAATGGCCTCTCTCTTAGAACCTATCTTTGCCAATTCATCTGCAGCTTGATTTTTTAGCTGGGGTATATGGTGCAGCTCCAACCCTTCAAACTTCTTTTCCAGCTTTCTTACCGCATTGCAATAACCAGTCATGGCTGGGCTCCTGACATCCCACTCTTTCATCACTTGATTAACCAAATCCGAGTCGCCGTAGACCATAAGGCGACGGACGCCGAGTGAAATGGCCATATGCAACCCGTATAAAAGTGCTTCCTATTCAGCTTCATTATTGGAAGAATCAAAATGAATCTGTTGAACATAGCTAAGCTTGTCGACACGGGGGGATACCAACACTACCCCAGCGCCTGAACCATTCAGCATCTTGGAGCCATCGAAGAACATAGTCCAATGCTCCGAGTGAACTTGAGTCAGCAGTTGTTGCTCAATCCACTCGGCAAGAAAATCTGCGATTGCTTGGGACTTGTAGCTTTCTTTGCCTCAAACTTCATATCCAATGGAAGGAGTTCAATCGCCCATTTTTCCACTCGACTAGTTGCATCTCTATTGTTCAGAATTTCAGATAATGGTGCGCTGACGACTGTAATGGAGTGATCTGAGAAATAATGTGCAACCTTCTTCATGGTCATGTAGATTCCATAGACAAGCTTCTGATAATGTGGATATCGTTGTTTGGCTGGAGTCAAAACTTCAGAGAGATGACACACTGTGTGCTGAACCTTGTAAGCCTTTCCTTCTTCTTCTCGCTCGACCATGAGTACTGTATTGACGACTTGTCCAGTGGCTCCAATATAAAGCGGTAAAGGTTCTTTGATGATTGGCGCAGCAAGCACCAGCTGCATGAAAAGTAGGGTTTTGAGCTCCGCAAACGCTGCATCAGCTTCTTCAGTCCACTCGAACTTATCAGATTTCTTCATCAATCAGTAAAGAGGTAAGGCCTTTTCACCGAGACGAGAAATGAATCGACTCAAGGCGGACAAACAACTCGTAAGCTTCTGAACGTCATGCACACGTACAGGACGTTTCATTCGGAGGATGGTATCAACTTTTACTAGATTAGCATCAATCCCTCGTTCAGAAACGAGAAAACCGAGTAACTTTCCACCTGGAACTCCGAATGTGCACTTTGACGGATTAATCTTGATATCATATCTTCTTAGGTTGGCAAAGGTTTCTGTGAGGTCAGTCAGTAGGTCGGAACCTTTGCGAGACTTGACCACAATGTTGTCCATGTATGCTTCCACATTCCGACTGATTTGAGTGAGCAGGCACTTCTGAATCATTCTCATGAATGTGGCTCCGGCATTTTTAAGACCAAATAGCATGGTGACATAGCAAAAGCACCCAAATGGGGTGATGAAGGCTATTTTTATTTCATCGGGACCATACAGTCAGATCTGGTGATACCCGGAATATGCATCTAAAAAAGACAAGCGCTCACACCCCACCGTCGAGTCAAGAATCTGATCGATGCGGGGGAGAGGGAAATGATCTTTTGGGCGGGCCTGATTGATATGCTTGAAATCAATGCACATACGAAGTGAATCGTCTTTCTTGGGGACCATGACTACATTGGCAAGCCACTCGGAGTGGTAGATCTCACGGATGAACTCTGCTGCTAGGAGCCGAGCCACTTCCTCACCAATTGCTTTTCTCTTCTGTACGGTGGACCGTCGAAGATGTTCTTTGACAGGTTTTAACTTGGGGTCGACACGCAAACGGTGCTCAGCCAGTTCTCTGGGTACACCCGGCATGTCAGAAGGTTTCCATGCAAAGATGTCCCAGTCCTCGCAGAGGAACTGGATCAGCGCTTCTTCCTATTTGCTGTCGAGTGTCGTTGATATATGAGTCGGTGCGGCATTGGGATCGGTCGGGTGAATATGAATCGGCTTCGTTTCACCAGACGACTGAAATGCAGAATCTGTGGCAGGCATTCTTCTAATATTCTTGAAACTCAATTGTTGCCATTTGCGCATCGGCAATTTTGGAACCCTTCCGGAAGCATTCCTCCACCTTCTGCCGATTGCCAGTAACTATTATCACACCTCTGGGGCCAGGCATCTTCAACTTGAGGTACACGTAACATGGTCGAGCCATAAAATGTGCGTAGGCAGGCCTACCCAGAATGGCATGGTAAGCACTCTGGAAATCCACAAATTCAAATGTCAATTTTTCCTTACGGTAATTCTTGTAATCACTGAAAACCACGTCAAGGGCGATCTGACCGAGTGATTCGGCTTTCTTTCTAGGGATAACGCCATGAAAACTCATATTGCTCTCTCTAAGTTTGGACATCGGAATGCCCATCCCCTTCAAAGTTTCAGCATAAAGGTTGTTCAGACCGCTTCCATCGTCCAGTAGCACTTTAGTCAGTCTAGTGCCTTCGACCACTGGGTCGACCACCAACGCTTGCCTCCCAGGGGTGGCTATGCGAGTGGGGTGCTCAGACTGGTCAAATGTGATGGTTGTCTGAGACCATTTCAGGTATGTGGTCATCGTCGCCGGAGCGACCATATTCACTTCTCTGTTGACAACTTTCAACCGACTCTTGCTCTCAACATCAGCAAAAATCATGAGGGTGGAATTGACTTTGGGATAACCGTCATCTTCCTCTTCGTCCTCATCTTTGTCCGACTCCTTTTCCTTCCCAATGGGTTGTTTCTCTTGGAACTGCTGGATAAGGAGTCGACATTGTCGAGTGGTATGCTTAGGGTAAATCAGATTACCCTCTTCGTCCTTCTTCGTGTGGATGTGACACGGTAAATCCAACACATTATTTCCTGCTTGATCCTTTACTTTCTTAGGGGGCTAGGGCCCTTTAGGTTTTCCCTTAAACTTTCCTTGAGTTACTGCTGCAATCTCACCGGGTGCTGTAGGCTCGGCCTTACGTTTCTGTTTCCGATTGGAATTACCCCCATCGGCCTCGTGGCCGACTGGTTTGCCCTTTCCACTATGGAGTCGATCCTCTTCTTCTCCATTAGCATACCGGGTGGCTATTTCCATCATCCGAGTCAGAGTCATATCTCCAGTTCGACCGAACTTCAGGACCAACTCTCGGTATTTGACGCCTTCCTTGAAGGCACATACCGCCTGATGCTCTGATACATTTTCAATGGTGTGATGCAAAGTGGTCCACCTTTGAATGAAATCCCTCAGAGTCTCACTCGATTTCTACACACAATGCTGCAACTCGGTCAATCCTGCTGGCTGCTTGCAAGTGCCCTCAAAAGTTCTGACGAACACTCGAGCCAGCTCTTCCCAGCTGTATATACTATTTAGGGCTAACTGAGTCAACCACGCTTAGGCCGACCGTTCTAACATCAGAGGAAGATGTTTCATTGCCACTTCATCATTCCCGCCACCAATCTGCACAGCCACTCGGTAATCCTCAAGCCAAGTTTCAGGCTTGGACTCTCCAGTGAACTTACCGCCTCCAGTCGCCAACCTGAAGTTGGGTGGAATCACTGCAGCCCTGATGGCTCTGCTGAAACATTCTGGACCCGAAACATGCACTCTGCTGCTGGTCGGATGATCTCTGCCAGGGTCTTCTCTATGCGCTCTGTTCTGGTCGACTAGACCCCGAACGAGGATAGATCTTGCATCAAAGCCTGGCTCTCTTTGGTCAACTGGTGCTCTGCGCTCGCCATTGTGATGGCGTCTATCATCATACTGCCGAGGCACATATGATGCACTCCTCGGAGGAGGTGTAGGCACTCGATGGTGATTGTCGCGGTCGAGTCGATGATCATACTGCCCACGGCCTTCACGCTGCAGGGGCCATCATGGGCTGTGGGTCGACTGAACTGTATCTGCAACTATGGATCTGCTGTGAATCCTGTTACGCGACTGAGGCACTGCTGTGTTTTGTTCTCCTACTGCCCGGAGCAAGGCCTGGATCTGCATCAAACCTCTTCTAGCCTCCGACAGGGAAGGTTGAATTGACTCTGCTATTCGGGCCGCAGCTGTGAGATTCTGAATCGGAGTACGGTATACCTTAGGCGGAGGTGGGAAAAGCTGTCGTCGACTAGACTCAGGAATCCGCTCCCGAGCACGCTCGTCGAGAGCGCGCTGAAGGTTCTCCAGTCGAGTGTGCTCAGCCATATTAGCCAAGCGCACCTCTTCTAAGGCCCGAGCCTCGGGTGTTTCTCCAACGATGGGTGTGTGGAGTGCATCCATGTTGCAGCGACGAAGTTCCTCCCTCTGCTGCGAAGAGAGGGGTTTGGGATTGTACTCCTCGTGGACGCGCAACGGATCGCCGCCACCATCCTCGCCATTAGCACGGCGGAAACCAGGCGGACTACGTGGTCCATTGACCATCAAGACTTCAGCCGCAAGGTCGCTGCTATCCCATTTGGATGCGGTCTCCGCGGAGCCAGTCGACAGATTGAATAGGCCGTGGAGACTTTCGTCGGGCTCGATTGCCGCGATTTGATGGGTGGCTGAATGTCGAACCACCATGTGTTTCACCCACCATTGAAGCCGCGGCCGACCGGATCGCTTGCAGCGGCGAACAGCTGGGAAGGAAGACACCATTGGAGCTGACCGATACTGAGTCGACGGCTGTCAGTGAAGGACGTCGCGAACGCACGCGCAAAAGTGTGTCGCCCCTCAGACGGGGAGTACCTCAACGTCAAGGGGAGCTTCCTGAAGCCAAGCGGAGTCGTCGGCGATGAAAACGAGCGCGCTGAGACGGATCTCGTGGCCCTCAGCCAACCCGCCGCCGGAAACCATGATGATGATGATCGGAAAAATTTGCAACTTCACCAACAAGTCGCTAAGACACCTGCCCCATGGTGGGCGCCAACTGTCGTGGTTCTAAGACTGACAGTAGAAAGGGGGTAGGTATGGAGAGACAAGATCTTAGCTATGGTGAAGGTGTACACACGAGATTTACGAGTTCAGGCCCTTCTCGGTGGAAGTATTAGCCCTACGTCTCGGTGCCCGGAGGCCATCGACTGGATTATATGTGTGTGATGTTACAGGGGGTGCGAACCCTTGTCCCAGAGGAGGGGGTTGGCTTATATAGAGTGCGCCAGGACCCCAGCCGTCCTCCATTACAAGGGGCTTAATGTACATAAAGTAGGAGCGTTACTGGTAGCACCAGCCTTAAGTGTTATTTATGACCTTAAAGACTACGGAGTGAACGCCTGACCATTGCAATGTTGTGTGACTCCTGATCTTCGGTAGGTCGAGTGACTCCTTGAGTGGTCGAGTGGCAATAGGTAGGGGTCGCCCGAGTGATATGACTGTCGAGTGAATTACACTCGACATCTTTGGTTGGGCGTCCCTTGTTGTCTCTTGGACTTCTTATCTTGCAGGGCAGTGGCCTTGGGTAGGACGTATAGGTTAGGCCTATGACCCTACCCTAGGTCTGTATCCTCATCACGCCCCACCTATCTCGTGGGCCCCCTGGCAGGCCTCCGGTGCCCATCTTCTGCTATATGAAGTCTTTCGTCCTAGAAAAAATAAGGACGAAGATTCGGGATGAAACACCGCCACCACGAGGTGGAACCTGGCGAAACCAATCTAGGGCTCCGGCGGAGCTGTTCTGTCGGGGAAACATCCCTCCAGGAGGGGGAAGTCATCACCATCGATCCTCTCATCGGGAGGGGGTCAATCTCCATCAACATCTTCACCAGCACCATCTCCTCTCAAACCCTAGTTCATCTCTTGTATCCAATCTTTGTCTCAAAACCTCAGATTGGTACCTGTGGGTTGCTAGTAGTGTTGATTACTCCTTGTAATTTGATGCTAGTTGGCTTTTGGTGGAAGATCATATGTTCAGATCCTTTATGCATATTAATACCCCTCTGATTATGAACATGAATATGATTTGTGAGTAGTTACGTTTGTTCCTGAGGACATGGGAGAAGTCTTGCTATAAGTAGTCATGTGAATTTGGTATTCGTTCGATATTTTGATGAGATGTATGTTGTCTCTCCTATAGTGGTGTTATGTGAACATCGACTACATGACACTTCACCATTATTTGGGCCTAGAGGAAGGCATTCGAAAGTAATAAGTAGATGATGGGTTGCTAGAGTGACAGAAGCTTAAACCCTAGTTTATGCGTTGCTTCGTAAGGGGCTGATTTGGATCCACATGTTTCATGCTATGGTTAGGTTTGCCTTAATACTTCTTTTGTAGTTGCGGATGCTTGGAATAGAGGTTAATCATAAGTGGGATGCTTGTCCAAGGAAGGGCAGTGCCCAAGCACTGGTCCACCCACATATCAAATTATCAATAACGAACGCGAATCAAAGGAGCGTGATGAAAACTAGCTTGACGATAATTCCCATGTGTCCTCGGGAGCGTTTTCCTTCATATAAGAGTTTGCCACCGCCACAGTGTAGCCTCCTAGCTGGAGCTGTCCTCTAATGATAACGGAGTGGCTGAGTGACGACGACAGGCCAGTGCCATTGGCGATTGTGGGAGAAGCACACGAGATAATCTACAGGTAGGGAGGGGAAGATGTGAAGCAGGACTCGCCGTCCGTGAGGTTTTATATAGCAGGCCGGTAAGCATTGGGATTTTGGGGGATTTCACCGACTTGAGTGGGAAGCTTGCGCGGGAACCTGCGAGGTTGCGCGGGAGGCTCACCGACGATTCATTGGCACCACTTCGAGCCACCGTTTGGCCAAAAGTATGCCCCCGCGTGCTGCGCAAGCTTGCGCTGTAAGCCGTCTGCGGCTGCTGGGCGACAAGACATGCGAGAGGAGGATGAAAGGACATGTACACATATGGTTAATACAAAAAAATGTTTGTGATTTAATTACCTACTATACCCCGTCCTGGTTTATAAGTAGGATTTAACTAATAAAATACGAATGCATGTCGCCAAAGATTATATCGTTGGATTCGTATTTGAACATAGTTTCCAATTATACAATTTTTGTAACATGCATTAACATTTTGTTGGTTAAATTTAAGGTTATATACCAGCAAGCGTTTGCCAGCAACACACATTGCTTATTCCATCACAAAAAGCTCAGATGGATCAACTACTCAAATCCGATTCATGCTTGATGTCTCCGACATCGTTCACACAGTTCATCTTATTTGCCACGTATCAATGTGCCGGCCTCTGCTCGCGTCCCTAGGAAAGCTCTGCACTCGCCGTTAGGCCCGGCGCATTGCTCGCCGTTGGCGCTGCGGTGCGCTCTGCTCGCGTCCGTCGGCGCGCTTGGCTTGTATACATCTTTTCCTTGCGTGTTCAACTGCAATATGCGTATATATGTAGTTGCTCGCCATTGAGGCGACCGCAGAGCGCTTTGCTCCCGTCCCTCCGCGCATGCTCTGCCAGCAGTTGGGCATGCGCACAATCATGTCTGGGGCCCCATATGCATGTGGTTGCGCCGCACATGTTGCCACGCGATGCAATTATGTGCGGCATGATGGAGTTACGTGCTGCAAATTAGAACTTCCATCAGGGTCTGCCGATATTCTAGGCCGTCCAGCTTCCCCTTTAGTTCCCGCGGCCATTATAACATTAGTCTTTTCAACCTTTCTATCGCGCCCCACAACAGAACAAGCACACCCACGACGACACATAGAGAGGGGATGTCTAGCGGCGTCCAATGGAGTTCGGCTAGCATAAAGTGGAGACCCATGCGAGGGAGACAGATCTCTCAGTGGTATACACCATCGACACAGCCGTGGTGGACGACTACATCAACACCGTTGAGCAGTTGCTTGCTCGAGACAAGTACAAGGTGGTCGGCATCGACCTCCAGTACACTGCCGGTCGTCCCAACATAGATTAGAAGGTTGTCGTCGCCCAGTTGTGCGTGCACCATCATGTCCTCATCTACCACTACTGCATGGCCACAGAGCCTTGCGATCGGTTCACCAAGTTTCTCAACAGCACCGACTACAAGTTTTCCATGGTGGAAACCACCGACGATGTAAAAGCGCTCAGGGTTACGGGGTTGGCCTACCAGAACCTTGTCGAAATCCATGAGCACTACAACGTCTGGGGCAGCATGAAGAAGGACTCCCTGGTTGAACTCTCCTTGGCCATCATCGACCCATACTACGAAAAGATGAAGCAGGATGCCAACAGAACATGTCCCGCATCCTGGCACGGGGCCTGGATGCGGCAACTGGATGAACCTCACCTCAAGTTCGCGGCCAAGAGCGTGTACACATGCTACGAGATGCACAGGCGGATCGTTGACATGAGGAAGTGCCTTGTTACGGAGATTGACGAGGCCGGATCGAGCCATGACCAGAGCAAGCGTCACAAGAAGTAGATGATGATCAGATTATCGTTTATCCTAGTTAATCATGCATGTAATATATAGTTTACTTTGGTGTATGGAAATGTCATGTGTGTAGTAGCCACCTATGTAATTATGCATGTAATTGTTTACTTTGTTGTGTGTAGATGCCATGGTTGTAGTCACCTATGTAAGTGGATGTTTAATTTGGTTATGCAACCATGTCCTTATAAGTGTGTGTGTGTGTGTGTGTGTGTGTATTTATATAGGTAAAACTGTGTCTATCATAGCTTGTCACAGAACTAGCTAAGGCTTGCTAAAGATTTAACAGTTTAAAAGTAAGTAAAAAATATGACATAAATAGGGGAGCCTCACTCTAATATAATAAGATGATCCAATGGTGTGATTGTGAAAATATGCATTTATGTGTCCTTAGCAAAAAAACAAGCATTTCAGCTCATTGCAGGATCAATATATATTGAAACATTTGTTCTTTTTGTCCAGGACACATGCAGTCATATTTTTTCAATCCCTCCTTTGGATCATGTTATATTATAGGTGTATTGGTTCAGCATTTTTTTCAGGATTTTTGAGAACTTTTGTACCATCGAAAACCTTAACTAGTTTTGTGGCAAGCTATTGTAGAAAATATTATATATATATATACATACATATACATATATATATATATATATGACAACCCTATTCTAATTCCGGGATTAGAATAACTATCCGGATCGGACGCCTATAAGGATTCCCACCACCCGCCGGCCTCCAACTCCCCGGCGAATCCCCCCGATCAGCCCGCACCCACGCGGCGGCCAGCTCCCCTGCCAGGGATCCACCGGGGACACTGGCGCCCCATCCCCTGCAGCGACCAACCACCTCCCACTCCGTCCTCCACTATGGCGGCCGCCGGTGGCCTTCCAGCCGCGCTGGAGCTGCCCCGCCAGGATCCGGCCCTGCACAGCCCCCTCGCCTGGGTCTGACCCCGTCGCCGCCCCCGCGCCTGATTCCGGCCGCCGCGTCGCGCCTGGTTCCGGCCACCGCGCCGCACCTGGTTCCGGCCGCCGCGCCGCACCCGCCCTGACTACCTCTGCCCCGCCCCTAGCCTTCCCTGCGGCGCCACCTTTCATCTACTCTGGCATGACCTTCCCTTTACAACGCCGCGACCTTCCTTGAACTCTGGCTTGGCCTGCCCTCTGCTCCGGTTTTCTTCTCGTCGCTGATTCAAGTTTCCGAGCGCAAGCGAACAGAGGAGGTGACCTTGCAGCCCCGCTACTCTGAACTTCCTGTCGTTACGCTAGCGCCCCTGCACCTCGCGCCGCAACCCAGTTCTTATAGCAGCAACGTGCCTTGCAATCGCCACCTCCTTCCCGTGAAAATCCCACTACCCTCATGTATTATTCCGTATCCGCAAATCTATTCAAGCTGGTGAGTCTAGCAGCCGCTGTTTCAGAGGGCCATGGGCGGAGGAGCTCTGCTGCTGAGCATTCTCCAAGCCATCCTCCTCCCGCTCCAAGCTCTACTGCGCACGGCAAAAAGTTGCCTCGGTCCGTGCCCAATCTCCGCTGCAGGTTGTGTGAAGCTCTGCCATGCTGCTCGCTCATGACGCCAAAGCTGCTGTTGTGGATGTGGTGAGTGCAGAAGAAAGCAAAAGGCAAAAACGAGAGAGAGAGAGGGGTCAAAGTGCTATTGTGGATTTCACTTTTTAATGCGTTTGCATTCTTCCAGTGAGAGCATGCACTTGTGGTTTGATAGAACCCATTGCGCTTATAGTCTTGTATTTTTATGGACAAACACACAGTTTGATTAGTACCCTATTTCGGATATTCGTTTGTAAAATATCTACATGTTGACAGCGACAATATGTACAAAAGAAGTTCAGATATTATTGCCCCGTAGGATCATGCCTTCTTATTATGTGTTCATATTTTTACGAAGTTCTAGAAAACCTAGAAATTCCACATTAAAAAATGGAGAAGTTCACTACTTATAATAAAAGAGACTTTCCCTGTTTTCACAAAAAAAAACTTGAAGCTAAAAATTAAAAAACGGAGTGGTTCAATGTCCGTTTTAAATTATTTTCCCTTATAAATAACGAATTCAAAAAAACTTTCTCCAAGAAAACAAAAACATAGAATGTCAAACTAAAAAAAAGAGAAGTACAAGTTTAAAAAACATTTTTTCTGTTTAAAAAAACCAAGTAGTTCAAAATAAAAAATGAACTTTAAAATGGATATTTTTCCTTTCCAAATAAAAAACCAAGAAGTTCAAATTGAAATAATAGAGCGGTTCGATGTTTATAAAAAATGAAAATCTTCTCATTTCCAAACAATAAAACTAAGAATAAAAATTTATTAGTATTTTTTCATTTCTACAAATGAAATCAAGAATTTCAGATAAAAAAACAAAGAGATTCAAGTATAATAACAAAAAAAAGTTCAAATAAAAAAGTAGTTAAAAAACAGGAAATAAAAAAGGGAAGTTTCGTTGTTTCTAGAAAAAACTACAAGTTCATTTTCAAATAATGAAGAGGTTCAAAATATTTGTGACAAAATTCATTCCGGTGGTATATTATTTACCACAAGAACCAACACACACAGTTAAAGAAAAACAACACGCATAGTTAAAAATTATGTGTGTGTGTGTGTAAATTTACACAAAAATAAACCCCTAGAAATTCACAAAACCCCGAAAAGCCTAGGTTAAAAGGCAAAACAGTAGTCATTTTTTCCATCTCTGAAACTAAACCAAGAAGTTTAAATTTAAGATACATAGCAGGTCAATGTTTAACAGAAAATCAGAAGAAAAATTTATCGAAAGAAAAAGCAAGAAATTCAAATTAACATAACACATGAGTTTGATGCTTATTTTTTATAAAAGAACATTGTTTTACGGTTCAAAAAATGGAAAAAGAAAGAATTTCAAATAAACCAAGAAGTTCAATATTTATAAAAAATAGGTTTTCTTCGTTACTAAAGAATAAAATTAAAGAAGTTCAAATTAAAATAAAAGGAGTAGTTTGATGTTTACGGAAAACTCAAATTCTTTCCATTTCTAGGAAAAATAAAAGTATGAGGTTCAATCATGAAAAAAAATGTTTGATGCTTATTTCAAAACATATTTTTTCTAAGAATAAGACTAAGAGGTTCAATTCAAAATAACAAAGAAGTTTGAAGTATATTAAAAACGCAGATTTGTTGCTGGAAGTTCACGTGCACCACCGTGCATGGTTCAGAATTTATATTGCGGGACGTTCGACCTCGAATTACATGTTTTAAAAATGGCAAAAAATGACGTTCGACCTTCAATTGTGGGTAATTCGACGTATACAAAAAAATGTGACAGAAGTTCAAGGTGAAAACAACGAGAAGTTCAAGTACTGCAAGGAATGCATTTCAGGTGAGAATAAAAAGTATAGAAAAATAAAAGCTTAAAAAGTTTGTTGAAAGAAGTTCAAGTGCTCTGTCCGGAGAAGTTCAAAAATTCTTGCGAGAGAGGTTCACCTTGTATTCCCATGTTCGATTTTTTCCGTATAAAAATCGAATACAATTCTTTACTCAAAAATATAAAAAGGTGAAGTTCATATTGAAAAAATAGAGAAGTTTGGAGTTTATTAAAACCTAGGATTTACCTGTTCAAAAAATAAAAAACACAATGCCATTTTTTGTACTTTTAAAGAAAAACTCATAAACGAAAAAAATGGTTGCTAGAAGTTCAAGTGCATGGTGAGGAAAAGTTCAAAAAAATTCTTGTGAGAGAGGTTGACCGTGTATTTAGATGTCCAAAATACGTAAAAAAATATGTTGTTTTTTGGGTTTTAAAATAATTCTCTCAAACGAGAGAGAAGTTCAAAGTGATAATAACCAGAACTTCACGTACTGCATGGTGTGTGTTTCGTATAAGAAAAATACAATAAATTAAAACAAAGTGAAGTTCAAACAGACATGCCCCAGAAGTTCAACTACTTCACATAGTGCAGAAAACAGCACGTCAAAAACAGAGTGAGGTTCAAACAGACATGCCCGTGAAGTTCAACAACTTCACGTAGTGCGTTTCCATTCGCAATGAAGGCATAAATCATGATCTCGTCATTTCTCTAATTTACTTCAAAATGACAGGAATGTCATCTGTGTAAGTTCAAGTCCTCGGTCGGAGAAAGTTTAAAAAATATTGTGAGAGAGGTTTGTACAAAAAGAATATCATTTGTGTAACACTGACGAAAATGGATGGGAAAATTACAAACAAAAATATGTCACAGAAGTCCAATGTGAAAACAGCAGGAAGTTCAACTACTACACTGAATGAATTTCACAAGAAAAACTTTTAAACCTGTCGCGAGTATGAAAAAAGATCAATACGAAAAAGTTACGTGTTTATAGCAGCTTTCCATCGGTATATCACTTGCTTAATTCCGGTGAGTCAATGAAGAGCTACGAGCAAAAAAAAGCACGTGAAAAACAGAGTGAAGTTCAAGCAGAACTGCCCCAGAAGTTCAAGTACTTCACGCGATGCATTTTCGACGAATCTATTTCGCGATAAAGGCAAAACGAGTGATCTCGCAGTTTCTGATATTACTTGAAAATGGTTGGTATTCACAGAAAACCATCAACATAAAAAAGTTTCGCATTTTTTGTAGCTTTTCAACAGTATATTATTTCCCCCGTTTCGGTGAAGTTTGTAGAAATTACGGCAAAAATATGTTTTTAGCCATTTTCAAAATCAACGTAAAACCGTAATGAATTTGGAGGAACAATATATACCAAAAAGTTTCGCATTTGTTCAGGCTTTCCAACGCCATATCATTTGCTACATTCGCACGTATGATTAAAAAAATAGATCAGAAGTACAAACTTGGTAGAACTTGTACCATTTTCTAAATTACTCTTAAACAATTCAAAATTAGAAAAACCTTTCAACATGAGAAAAAAGCGCATTTTCATAAGCTTTCCAACGCCATATCAGTTGTCTCAATTGGATTAGGCGTTTAGAAATGGCATTGGAAATACGAACTCGGTTGTTCGGTTTGTGAAATTTTACGAGTTTCCACATTACTCTTTAACCATGGGGAATTAGAAAAAACTTTCAGCATGTGGAAGGAGTGGTTTCACAGCAGTTTTCCAATGCCATATTATTTGCCTCATTCTGATAAATGGTTTAGAAATGCGATCGAAAATACGACTCACGTTTTTTGTATGAAGAAAAAATGGTTTTCAAAACTGCTCTTAAACCACTTAAATTTTGCCAAATTTGAAGTTGGGTCATGATACTGGTGTCCATAGCTTTCCAACGGTATATCGCAAGCCTCATTTTGGCAATATTGACGGAAGTTCAACCTAGCACTAGGGGAAGTTCAGGTCGAACAACTCAGAGAGTAAAATTGCAAAAAAGCAATTTCATCACGACCCCGAGAGCAAAATCCGCCAGCGAGCGAGATTTCTATTTAAAACCAGTATTTAGTTGCTAAAAAACGTTTCTAGAATACAGTAACATCATATAGAACACTACTAACCAAAATAATTCGCGGGGGAAGCCACGGTTGGAAAGATAGCCCGAAGGTCGGGTCGTACAGAGGGAAGTTCAGGCGCATGTACAAAACAAAAATACGTCACAGAAGTTCAACGTGAAAATAGCATGAAGTTCAACTACTACGCTGAATGAATTTCAGATGAAAAACTTTTAAAATCGTTGCGAGTATGAAAAAATGATCAATACGGGAAAGTTGCGTGTTTACAACAGCTTTCCATTGGTATATCACTTGCTCAATTCTGGTGAGTGGATGGAGAGCTAGGAGCAGTGGATAGAGATATACGAGAAAAAAAGCACGTGAAAAATAGAGTGAAGTTCAAGTACACGTACCGAGAAGTTCAGGTTCTTCACGCGGTGCATTTTCGAAGAATCAGTTTCGCGATAAAGGCAGAACGAATGAACTCGCCATTTTCGCAATTACTTAAAACGGCTAGGAATCCGAGAAAACCATCAACATGAAAAAGTTTCGCATTTTCCGTAGCTTTTCAGTGGTATATTACTTGCCCCATTTCGATAAAGTATGTATAAATTATGCCAAAAATATGTTTTTATTCATTTTCCAATTTGACTTAAAACTGTAAGGAATTAGGAGAAATAATATATACAAAAAAGTTTCGCATTTGCTCAAGGTTTCCAACACCGTATCATTTGTTGCATTCGGCCGTACGGTTAAAACATTAGCTCGAAAATACGAACTCGGTGGAACTTGTACCGTTTTCTGAATTACTTTTAAACCGTTCCAAATTAGAAAAAACTTTTAACACGAAAAAGTAGCGCATTTTCACAAGCTTTTCAATGCCATATTATTAGCATCAAATGGATTAGCCGTTTAGAAATTACATTGAAAATACAAACTTGGTTGTTCGATTTGCGAAATTTTACGATTTTCAAAATTACTCTTTATCCATAGGGATTTAGAGAAAACTTTTAACATGTCAAAGGAGCGGTTTTGCAGCACATTTCCAACGCTATATTATTTACTTCATTCCGATAAACGGTTTAGAAATGCGATCGAAAATACGATTCATGTTTTTTGTATGAAGAAAAAACGGTTTAAAAACTGCTCTTAAACCACTTACATTTTGCCAAAAATTTAACTTGGATCATGATATTGGTGTCCATAGCTTTCCAACGGTATATCGCAAGCCCCATTTGGATACTTTTTAGCTGAAGTTTAACCTAGTACTAGGGGAAGGTCAGGCGCGTTACTCGGGAAGTTCATGTTGTGATCAGAATATTATTCTGATCCTGTGATCAGAATAGTGTTTATGTATATGTATATATATATATATATGTATATACATATATATATATATATATATATGTTGTTCTATATACAATCCCATTGCACAACACACACGTCTTATTAGCAGCAATCGTATGTGTTATTATCGGTCTTCGTGCACATTTCTGATTACATACCTATTTGTCGCGTATAACACACATCTTGTTATATTGATCCATTTCTGTTCTCTTGTCTCAACACCAAAAGTTCATCCGAGTGAACCGCATGCCGTATATCGCACACACCTTGATCTGGCTGATCGTTTCTTTTGTGTTTCCTAATCACAAACAGTTCATCCGAGTGAACCGTATGTTGTATATCGCACACACCTTCATCTGGCTGCCCGTTTCTTTTGTTCCTCCTCATCGCAAACAGTTAATTGAACAGAACCGTATGCCCTGCATCGCACATGCAACTAAAATCTGAACCATGTTTGATGCATCTGTCATCGCAAACGTTTTTTACCTTTTTTGACGGGTTTTTTTACAACATCATTTGAGATTATTGCATCTCACACAGTTTCGTCGAAGGGTCTCCGATCATAGTGTCGCATTAGCAGCATCCTGCAGTAGTGAAGGCGCCGGTGCCAGGGTACTGCTTATCGCACCCACTGGAGAGCACCTCAAGTACATGGTTCAAATGCATTTCACCCATGAGGAAGCTACCAACAATGCTGCTGAGTATGAGGGACTACTTGCCAGCCTTAGAATTGATGTAGAATTGGGAATCAAAAAGTTGATCGTCCGCGGAGATTCGTAGCTTGTAATAAAGCAGGTGAACAAGGATTACCAGAGCCCGTTGATGGAAGCGTAGGTGGATGAAGTGAGAAAGTTGGAAGAACACTTTGATGGCCTGTAGATGGAGCACATCCCTCATGCAGAAAGCAGCATTGCTGATCAATTGTCAACGTGTGCTGCCCAAAAGCTACTTATTGAACCAGGGACCTTTGTGCTCCACTTGACTCGACCCACAGTCACCCCATCAATAAGAGCCAAGAAGACAAGGAAGATAAGCACCAGTAAATACTTTCCGGCAGAGCTCCCAGAAGCCGCCAGGAGAGTAGTTGCCGGAAGCGGTGATGCGCTTGTCAGTTAGCAGCGGCCTCACAGAATCACAGATTCTTACTGATGAGATGAACGCCTCCATGGCCGAATAGGTGCCTTTAGTCCTTATTGTCAAGCCCCAAGCTCTGACATGGGTGCAACAGATAGTTAAGTTCCTCCAAACAGGAGAACTTCCTAACAAGCAAGACCAAGCTGAGAAAATAGCCCATTAGTCGAGTATGTACCAGTTTGTGTATAACAACCTATGCAGAAAGAGACCAAACATAGTGAAATTGAAGTCCATTACCCGAGAAGATGGACTAAAGTTGTTGGAGGAGATACATGGAGGCGTATGTGGGTATCACATAGGAGCAAGAACCCTTGTTGGGAAAGCTTTCCGATAAGGCTTTTATTCGCCCAATGCCCTCCAGAATGCAACTGAGCTAGCACTATTGGAATCAATAGATTTGCCGTCTGCCGAATCTTTGCCATCAGCTAGTGGATGGCAAAGAAAGGCTTTGCCATCAGCCACCAGAAAACGGACGGAAAAGAGGCAGTGGATGGCAACGGAAGGCTTTGTCATCAGCATATCTTTCCCGTCTGCTAGCGGACGGCAAAGAGGGTGGGTGGCGGGGTTACAAGGACGCTCTAACAGCCATTTTCTTTACCGTCTGCTGGCTGACGGCAAAACTTCGTTGCCATCCGCTAGCAGACGACAAAGAACTATGACCTACTAGCAGAAAAGGGGCCGCGCCTGTGCCCCCACCCCTCTCTCTCTCTCTCGATCTCCTCCTTCACCACCCGCACTGCCGCCCTCGACCGCCGCTCCACCCCGCCACCTCGTCGCACTGCCCCGTCCCATCGCCCCACCGCCGCGCCGCCCTGCCCCATCGCCGCACAACCCCGCCGCCCCATCGCCATGCCGCCCCGGCTCGCCCCGGCTTGCCGCCCACACCGCCCCGGCTCGCTACCCCCGCGGTGCCCCGCTCCCACCGCCCCGACACCCCGCCCCGGCACCCGCCGCCTCCTCCACCACCGCCCCGGCTCCCGCCCCGCCCTGGCTCGACAAGGTGATTTTTTTCTACTGCTTTTTGTGTTTAGGTTTAGGTTATAGTGGTAGGATTAGGTTATTGCTAGATTTAGGTTTAGATAATTAGAAGAAGAAAAAATTGAAAAAAAGAAGAAGAAGTAGAAGAAGAGGAAAAAGGGAAAAATGAAAAGGGTTGACGAGGGGATAGATGGTGGAGCCAGTGGGTCACGTCGGTCCCAACACCCATGCCGAGAACCCCCGGTCTGAGTGCTGACCCGTGGACCGTGCGTTGCCATACCTGAGGAAAAAAGAGAAATAAGAAGAAGAGGAAGAAAAAGACACCCCGACACTACATCCACGTCCCACAAGTGATGCCGACGTCCGGCGTCCCAAAGCAACTGTTCTCGACGTCGATGGCAGTCGAACACCATTGCGAATTAGGGGGTTCCTCGGTGTCGATGGTACCCTAAATAGCAAGTATCGTCAGTGCGAGGTACATGTGGCCATCGGTGTCGAATACTACATCCACGTCCCACAAGTGACACAGGGGTCCTACGTCCAGCAGCAACAGTTCTCGGTGTCGATGGCGGTCGAACACCATTGCGAATTTGTCTGTCAGCCTCAGAGATGACGATTGAAAGCTAAGTGTTGAAACTTGAAACACCCAAACTAACTCAAGTCGGTTTTGGTTGTTTGAAATTTCAAAACTTGGCTTTAATCCTCATCGCAGAGGCTGCCAGACAAATTCGCCAAGGTGTTCGACCATCATTGGCCAACAGAACTATTGTTGCAGGACGCTGGGCGCCGACTTCACTTGTGGGATGTGGATCTAGTGTTCGATGTCGACCGCCTCATGTACCTTGCACCGATGGTAGTTTCTATTTAGTTTACCCGGGGATGAGCGGGTTAGAGGGTTCCTCGGTGTCGATGGTACCGTAATAGCAAGTATCGTCAGTGCGAGGTACATGTGGCTGTCGGTGTCGAATACTTGCTATGTTACTCATCTTTCAATTTAAATGTGAAGTTATTTTGTCGATGTGAGGGTCTAGTGTTTGACGAGCTCCGCCCCTGCGTTCGTTGGTGAGCACAAATGACATCTCCTCCCCCCCCCTTCATTTTCTCTGTTCTGGTCTTCGTGCTGATGAAACTTGCTAGCTATAGTTGTCAATCATCAGTATGCATAACCACTATGTGTCTCCCGTTCGAAAGGGTTACATCTATAAATATGAATGCATTTGCATGTTTATAATCGTGATTCTTTCGAATTGTCCAACGTTATCCATGGACAGCCCGAGTATGTGTAGATTGGGTTCGTTTTCCCATATGCTCTACTTCGGATCCGATGCAGAATTTTTTGTCAGTGCCTCCCTATTGTTCTCTGGGTACACATCCTCTCTGCTTATTGCCAAGACGTGTATCAGGAGAACAACGGGGAGGTGCTGCCGGAATTTTGCGTCGGATCCGGAGCAGAGCATGGGAAAACAAACCCAATCTACACATACTTGGGTGGGATTAGGACCTATCTTTACCTATTAGCGTGTAGGTTGCATGGACGTAATAAAACTGACAAACTCCATTAACTGATGGATATGGTTTGCTTAATTGTGTATATATTTCTTGTGTGTCTAGTAGGAAGTCAATATGAGTGATCGTGTGTGGATGTACACCGGTTACACTAGTCAAAAAGTCTGGACCACGGAATGGTTAACAAAAACCAAGGGGTTTGTTAGAGCTGCATTTGCAAATGGCCAGGAATTAAGCTGGTGCCCCTGTGCCCGGTGCGACAACTATAAAAAGGGACGAGCTTGAAATGAGTAAAGACCTACATAAGTTTGGTTTTACGCCTCATTAGACGGTCTGGACATTACATGGTGAGTCTGCCCAATGTGCCAGAGCTGAGGTGGTTCGTCGTCGCACCGACGAGCATGGTACCGGGACCGCAGATATGGTGCAAGACTTTGACGATGCTCGAGACTCGGACGAGGATATGGAGGAATCTGCAAAGGCCTTCACTGAAATGTTGGAGTCCTCAAAACGTCCTCTCCACGAGCACACTGAGCTTTGTCAACTGGATGCCATCTCACAAATAATGGCTTTGAAGGCTCAATTCAACTTGGGGAGTGAATGCTACGACACGATGATGAAAGTATTCAGACGATTTCTACCCAAAGGCCATGTGCTACCTCCAAACCTGTACCAGTCAAACAAAATCCTTCGTGCTCTTAAGATGCCCTATGAGAAGATACATGCCTGTGAGAAAGGATGTGTCTTATTTAGGCTTCAGTATGAGGACTTGAACTATTGTCCCATTTGCAATTCTTCCAGGTATGTTGTGGTAGACAACGGTATGGGTGAGAAGACGCAGACCAAAATACCCATTAATGTTCTTCAGTATATGCCAATCGTACCAAGACTTCAACGTCTTTTCATGGTCAAAGAGACGGCCAGACAGATGGCATGGCACAAAACGGGCAAAAGAACCGAACTAGATGCAGATGGGAATGTGATGATGGTGCACACACATCGGATGGTGAAGCGTGGAAGCGCTTGGATGCATTACATAAGGAAAAAAGGCAGATCCAAGGCATCCTCAAGTCACCATCAGCACAGATGGGTTCAGTGTGTTTGGTCAGATGGCAGCCCCATACAGCTGTTGGCCCGTGCTTATCATTCCACTCAATCTCCCCCCCCCCCGGCAGATTATGCAAAGAAAGAACATTTTCCTGACGTTAATAATTTTAGGTCCCAACTATCCGAGGAAGAATATGAATGTGTACATGCAGTCGCTTAAGGATGAATTGCAGGAAGCTTGGGATAATGGGTTCAAGACAAACGACTCCTTTAGCAAAGAGAGCTTCATAATGCGTGTCTGGTACATGTACTTGATGCATGACTTGCCGGCGTATGCACTATTCGTTGGCTGGTGTGTGCATGGAAGGTTCCCGTGCCCCACATGCAAGGGATCTCTTGAGTTTTGTTGGCTGACGGTAGGGCACAAGTATAGTTGCTTCGACTTGCATAAACCATTTCTAGATCCTCGCCATAAGTTCAGGAAAGACAAGAAGAACTTCATCAAAGGTAGAGTTGTCAAACACTCTGCACCACCTGCGCTGATAGGCCAACAGACCCTAGATCATTTAAACGCTCTTGAGCCAGATCCAGAGCGTCCAGGGTATTTCAAGGGGTATAATAAGGAACACGCCTAGACTCACAAGACATGCTTCTGGGATCTGCCTTACTACAAAGACCTCCTTTGCCCACACAACATCAACGTGATGCACACTGAAAAGAATATCACCGAAGCCATTTTGGTACATTGTTCGGCATAGAGGGGAAATCAAAGGATAATGCTATGGCTAGAGACGATCAAGAGGAGCTCTGTGATAGACCGTTACAAAACATGCAAGAACCAAAAGGAAAGCGGAACTGGACGAAGCCAAGGGCATGGTTCAATCTTGGAAGGCCAGCTATGAAGGAAATTATCTTGTGGGTGAAAATGCAGTTGGTGTTCCCCGATGAGTATGCAGCAAATTGATGTCTGCTACACAACCTTCTTCTTGTAGACGTTGCTGGTCCTCCAAGGGCAGAGGTTTGTAGGACAGTAGCTACTTTCCCTCAAGTGGATCACCTAAGGTTTATCAATCCGTGGGAGGCGTAGGATGAAGATGGTCTCTCTCAAGCAACCCTGCAACCAAATAACAAAGAGTCTCTTGTGTCCCCAACACACCCAATACAATGGTAAATTATATAGGTGCACTAGTTCGGCGAAGAGATGGTGATACAAGTGCAATATGGATGGTAGATATAGGTTTTTGTAATCTGAAAATATAAAAACAGCAAAGGTAACTAATGATAAAAGTGAGCGTAAACGGTATTGTAATGATAGGAAAGAAGGCCTAGGGTTCATACTTTCACTAGTGCAAGTTCTCTCAACAATAATAACATAGAGAGATCATATAACAATCCCTCAACATGCAACAAAGAGTCACTCCAAAGCCACTAATAGCGAATAACAAACGAAGAGATTATGGTAGGGTACGAAACCACCTCAAAGTTATCCTTTCTGTTCTATCTATTCAAGAGTCCGTAGTAAAATAACAAACGAAGCTATTCTTTCCGTTCAATCCATCATAGAGTTCATACTAGAATAACACCTTAAGACACAAATCAACCAAAACCGTAATGTCACCTAGATACTCCATTGTCACCTCAAGTATCCGTGGGCATGATTATATGATATGCATCACACAATCTCAGATTCATCTATTCAACCAACACAAAGTACTTCAAAGAGTGCCCCAAAGTTTCTACCGGAGAGTCAAGACAAAAACGTGTGCCAACCCCTATGCATAGGTTCATGGGCGGAACCCGCAAGTTGATCACCAAAACATACATCAAGTGGATCACGTGATATCCCATTGTCACCACAGATAAGCACGGTAAGACATACATCAAGTGTTCTCAAATCCTTAAAGACTCAATCTGATAAGATAAGTTCAAGAGGAAAACTCAATTCATCACAAGAGAGTAGAGGGGGGAGAAACATCATAAGATCCAACTATAATAGCAAAGCTCGCAATACATCAAGATCGTGCCATAGAGAGAACACGAGAGAGAGAGAGAGAGAGAGAGAGATAAAACACATAGCTACTGGTACATACCCTCAGCCCCGAGGGTGAACTACTCCCTCCTCGTCATGGAGAGCGCCGGGATGATGAAGATGGCCACCGGTGAGGGACCCCCCCCTCCGGCAGGGTGCTGGAACGGGCTCCTGAGAGGTTTTTGGTGGCTATAGAGGCTTGCGGCGGTGGAACTCCCGATCTGTCTTCTTATTCAATGTTTTTAGGGTACGTGGACTTATATAGGCGAAAGAAGTCGGTCGGGGGAGCCTCGAGGGGCCTAGGAGACAGGGGGTGTGCCCTCCTATCTCCTGGCTTCCTCGAACCTTCCCTGGCTTGAACTCCAAGTCTCCCGGATCATATCCTTTCCAAAAATCACGCTCCCGAAGGTTTCATTCCGTTTGGACTCCGTTTGATATTCCTTTTCTTCGAAATACTGAAACAGGCAATAAAACAGCAATGTGGGTTGGGCCTCCGGTTAATAGGTTAGTCCAAAAAGTAATATAAAAGTGTATAATAAAGCCCATAATCATTCAAAACAAATAATAAAATAGCATGAATGCTTCATAAATTATATATACGTTGGAGACGTATCAGCATCCCCAAGCTTAATTCCTGCTCGTCCTCGAGTAGGTAAATGATAAAAGAAAGAATTTATGAAGTGTGAATGCTAGAAGGTGCACAAGTTTGATCAATGATAATTTCAATCACCTCTTCTGGCATAATTATATGTCATAACAGTAGTTCATCTCATAAAACTTCTCACGATCAAGTAACAAACTTTTCACATGTTAAAGCATAAACTATAAACTTTCTTGAAAACTAGCAAACTTCGTCCTCAGTCATCAAATAATTGAAATTCATCTTATTTTCAGGAAGGGTCTATGTCAGAGCTTTGATTTAGCAAACTTCACATACTCAACTATCATATAGTCTTCTACAATTTCTAACACTCACGCAATACTAATGGTTATGGAGTTTCGATCGGACACTAAGAAAGATAGGGGCTTATAGTGTTGCCTCCCAACGTATTCACCTTTGGGTGATGTCAACAATAATAGTTCATGCTAACTTACATCCAATTGGATATATATATATATATATATATATATATATATATATATATATATATCAGGATCTTTCCAACACGAGGTGCTTGCCAAAGGATAAAATGAAAAAGGGAAAGGTGAAGATCACCTTGACTCTTGCATAAAGTAAAAGACATAAAGTAAAAGATAGGCCCTTCGCAGAGGGAAGCAGAGGTTGTCATGCACTTTTATGGTTGGATGCACAAAATCTTAATGCAAAAGAACGTCACTTTATATTTCCACCTGTATATGGACCTTTATTATGCAATCCGTCGCTTTTATTGCTTCCATAACAATATCGTATAAAGCTTATTTTCTTCACACTAATAGATCATGCATATTTAGAGAGCAATTTTTATTGCTTGCACCGATGACAACTTACTTGAAGGATCTTACTCAATCCATAGGTAGGTATGGTGGACTCTCATGGCAAAACTGGGTTTAAGGATATTTGGAAGCACAAGTAGTATCTCTACTTGGTGCAAGGAATTTGGCTAGCATGAGGGGGAAAGGCAAGCTCAACATGTTTGAATGATCCATGAGAATATACTTTAACTGAGATGTGAGAAAACATAACCCATTACGTTGTCTTCCTTATCCAACGTCAACTCTTTAGCATGTCATACTTAATGAGTGCTCACAACTATAAAAGATGTCTAAGATAGTATATTTATATGTGAAATCTCTCTTCCTTCAATATTCTTTCATGAATTGTTCAAATGACCAATACAATGCTTGCTAACCTTCAATAAATTTACAACCTCTACTTCTTAGATGTGAAGTCATTACTCCCCATGGGATAAGAAAATGAGACATATATAATTTCAGATTTATGACAATCAACTCATTCAATCATTTACTCATAGGATATAAGTGAAGCACACGAGTAAATGACAAACTACTCTAAAAAGATATAAGTGAAGATCAATGAGTAGCTAAATACTTATGTAACTATGTGAAGACTCTCTCTCATTAAAGAATTTCAGATCTTGGTATTGTATTGAAACAGCAAGCAAAGCAAAATAAAATGACATTGCAAGGATAGCACAACTCATGTGAAGAAGCAAAAACTTAGGTTCAACCTATACTAACCGATAGTTGTTGAAGAAGAAAGGTGGGATGCCTAACGGGGCATCCCCAAGCTTAGATGTTTGATACTTCTTGAACTATTATCTTGGGGTGCCTTGGGCATCCCCAAGCTTGAGCTTTTGTGTCTCCTTAATTCCTTTCATATCATGGTTTCTCTATTTCTCAAAAGCTTCATCCACATAAAACTCAACATAAACTCGTGAGATAGGTTAGTTTAAACCAATGCAAAACCTTATCATTTTCTACTGTAACAAATCACTAAAATTATTATTGCATACTAAATGCCTCTGCATATTTAATACTCCTATCCTTAAATAGAATCATTAAACAAGCAAACATATGCAAACAATGCAAACATAACAGCAATCTGCCAAAACAGTACAGTCTGTAAAGAATGCAAGAGTACCAATACTTACCTAAATCCAAAAATTATTAGAGAAAACTCCCACTGTAGTAAATTTATCAAAGCTCAATATGCAAAAGGTTTCAACATTATACCATTCTCTGACTTTTCTAGGGAATTTTTGCAACAGCGGTAAACTTTCTGTTTTCAAACAGCAACATGTATACTAGCAAAATAAGCATGGTAAAGGATATCCTTGACATTTTTATTGAAACTAAAGATGCAAAAAATTATTATAAATAACAGCAAGAAAATACTAAAAAAACAAAATGACGCTCCAAGCAAAACACATATCATGTGGCGAATAAAAATATAGCTCCAAGTAAAGTTACCGATGAATGAAGACGAAAGAGGGGATGCCATCCAGGGCATCCCCAAGCTTAGGCTCTTGGTTGTCCTTGAATATTACCTTGGGGTTCCTTGGGCATCCCCAAGCTTAGGCTCTTGCCACTCCTTATTCCATAGTCCATCGAATCTTTACCCAAAACTTGCAAACTTCACAACACAAAACTCAACAGAAAACTCGTAAGCTCCGTTAGTATAAGAAAATAAAACCACCACTTAGGTACTGTAATGAACTCATTCTAAATTCATATTGGTGTAATATCTACTTTACTCCAACTAATCTATTGTTCATACCCTCCGATACTACTCATAGATTCATCAAAATAAGCAAACAACACATAGAAAACAGAATTTGTCAAAAACAGAACAGTCTGTAGTAATCTGTATCAAACGTATACTTATGGAACTCCAAAAATTCTACCAAATTAGGAAGTCATAAGAAATGCGTGTACCAATCCCGATCAAAAAGAATTAGATCAGAATCACGTGTTTGGTTATTAACAAAACTAATTTACTTGGTGCAAAAGTTTCTGATTCTCAGCAGGATCAACACAACTATCACCGTAAGCTATCCTAAAGGTCTTACTTGGCACTTTATTGAAACAAAAGCTATTAAACATGATTACTACAGTAGCATAATCATGTGGACACACAAAAACAGTAAAGGTAAATGTTGGGGTTTCTCCCAACAAGCGCTTTTCTTTAATGCCTTTCTAGCTAGGCATGATGATGACAATGATGCTCACATAAAAGATACGAATTGAAACATAAAGAGAGCATCATGAAGCATATGACTAGCAAATTTATGTCTAACCCACTTCCTATGCATATGGATTTTGTGAGCAAACAGCTTATGGGAACAATAATCAACTAGCATAGGAAGGCAAAACAAGCACAACTTCAAGATTTTAAGCACATAGAGAGGAAACTTGATATTATTGCAATTCCTATAAGCATATGTTCCTCCCTCATAATAATTTTCAGTAGCATCATGAATGAATTCAACAATATAACCAGCACCTAAAGCATTCTTTTCATGATCTACTGGCATAGAAAATTTACTACTCTCCACATAAGCAAAATTCTTCTCATGAATAGTGGGAGTAAACTCAACAAAATAATTATCATGTGAGGCATAATCCAATTGAAAACTAAAATCATGATGACAAGTTTCATGGTTATCATTATTCCTAATAGCATACAAGTCATCACAATAATCATCATAGATAGCAACTTTGTTCTCATAATCAATTGGAACCTCTTCCAAAATAGTGGAATCATCACTAAATAAAGTTGACACTCTTCCAAATCCACTTTCATGTTCATCACAATAAGATTCAACATCCTCCAAAATAGTGGGATCATTACTTCCTAAAGTTGACACTCTTCCAAACCCACTTTCATCAATATAATCATCATAAATAGGAGGCATGCTTTCATCATAATAAATTTGCTCAACAAAACTTGGGGGACAAAAATATCATCTTCATTAAACATAGCTTCCCCAAGCTTGGGCCTTTGCATATCATTAGCATCATGGATATTCAAGGAATTCATACTAACAATGTTGCAATCATGCTCATCATACAAAGATTTTGTACCAAACATTCTAATGTATTCTTCCTCTAGCACTTGAGCACAATTTTCCTTTTCATCATACTCTCGAAAGATATTAAAAAGACGAAGCGTATGAGACAAACTTAACTCCATTTTTTTGTAGTTTTTCTTTTATAAACTAAACTAGTGATAAAACAAGAAACAAAAAAGATTCGATTGCAAGATCTAAAGATATACCTTCAAGCACTCACCTCCCCGACAACGGCGCTAGAAAAGAGCTTAGTTGACGGGGTGTGAGTGTCGCTTACCTACCCTCCCCGGCAATGGCGCCAGAAAAGAGCTTGATATCTACTACACAACCTTCTTCTTGTAGACGTTGTTGGGCCTCCAAGTGCAGAGGTTTGTAGGACAGTAGCAAATTTCCCTCAAGTGGATGACCTAAGGTTATCAATCCGTGGGAGGCGTAGGATGAAGATGGTCTCTCTCAAGCAACCCTGCAACCAAATAACAAAGAGTCTCTTGTGTCCCCAACACACCCAATACAATGGTAAATTGTATAGGTGCACTAGTTCGGCGAAGAGATGGTGATACAAGTGCAATATGGATGGTAGATATACGTTTTTGTAATCTGAAAATATAAAAACATCAAGGTAACTAATGATAAAAGTGAGCGTAAACGGTATTTCAATGATAGGAAAGAAGGCCTAGGGTTCATACTTTCACTAGTGAAAGTTCTCTCAACAATAATAACATAGATAGATCATATAACAATCCCTCAACATGCAACAAAGAGTCACTCCAAAGCCACTAATAGCAAAGAACAAACGAAGAGATTATGGTAGGGTACGAAACCACCTCAAAGTTATCCTTTCTGTTCTATCTATTCAAGAGTTCATAGTAAAATAACACGAAGCTATTCTTTCCGTTCAATCTATCATAGAGTTCATACTATAATAACACCTTAAGACACAAATCAACCAAAACCCTAATGTCACCTAGATACTCCATAGTCACCTCAAGTATCCGTGGGCATGATTATACGATATGCATCACACAATCTCAGATTCATCTATTCAACCAACACAAAGTACTTCAAAGAGTGCCCCAAAGTTTCTACCGGAGAGTCAAGACGAAAACTTGTGCCAACCCCTATGCATAGGTTCATGGGCGGAACCCGCAAGTTGATCACCAAAACATACATCAAGTGGATCACGTGATATCCCATTGTCACCACATATAAGCATGGCAAGACATACATCAAGTGTTCTCAAATCCTTAAAGGTTCAATCCGATAAGATAACTTCAAGAGGAAAACTCAATTCATCACAAGAGAGTAGAGGGGGGAGAAACATCATAAGATCCAACTATAATAGCAAAGCTCGCGATACATCAAGATCGTGCCATAGAGAGAACACGAGAGAGAGAGAGAGAGAGAGATCAAACACATAGCTACTGGTACATACCCTCAGCCCCGAGGGTGAACTACTCCCTCCTCATCATGGAGAGCGCCGGGATGATGAAGATGGCCACCGGTGAGGGATCCCCCCTCCGGCAGGGTGCCGGAACGGGCTCCCGAGAGGTTTTTGGTGGATACAGAGGCTTGCGGCGGCGAAACTCCCGAACTATTTTCTTATTCAGTGTTTTTAGGGTACGTGGACTTATATAGGCGAAAGAAGTCGGTCGGGGGAGCCTCGAGGGGCCCAAGAAACAGTGGGAGCGCCCAGGGGGGTGGGCGCGCCCTCCTATCTCCTAGCTTCCTCGAACATTCCCGCTTGAACTCCAAGTCTCCCGGATCATATCCTTCCCAAAAATCACGCTCCCAAAGGTTTCATTCCGTTTGGACTCCATTTGATATTCCTTTTCTTCGAAATACTGAAACAGGCAATAAAACAACAATATGGGTTGGTCCTCCGGTTAATAGGTTAGTCCTAAAAGTAATATAAAAGTGTATAATAAAGCTCGTAATCATTCAAAATAGATAATAAAATAGCATGAATGCTTCATAAATTATAGATACGTTGGAGACGTATCACAAATCTAAAGAGGGGAGCGAGTCTTGATAAATTGAAAATATTTGGTCTAAAAAGTCATGATTGGCACATATGGATTGAGCGGATAATGTCGGTGATGTTGCGTGGCTTCATCCCTGAGGATGAATGGCTAGTACTGCCAGAGCTGAGCTATTTCTTCCGTGTTCTTTGTGCGAAAGAACTATCGCCTGGCCTCCTAGAAGAAATGGAACAGTTGACACTGGTGTTGATCTGCAAGTTAGAGATGATCTTTCCGCCAAGCTTCTTTAATCCAATGCAACATTTGATTTTGCATCTCCCGACCGAGGCACGATTGGGGGGGGCGTGCAAAATCGTTGGTGCTACTCAACTAAGAGGATGCAGAAGACGCTTCGAGCAAAATGTAAAAATAAACATAGAATATAAGCATCGATGGCCGAGGCATTCATCATTGAGGAGGCGTCAAACTTCGTGACAGCACACTACGAAGCCAAAAATCGTCATTTGCATAATCTGAAGCCTCGGTACAATGCTGACGACCCTAAAAAGGGTCAATCCAACCTCAGCCTATTCAAAGGGAATCTCACACCATCTAGTGCTTGGAAACCAGTATCATTTGATGTTGAAGAATGGCGGACCATTTCACTGTATCTCTTTAACAACCTAACAAAAGTGCGGCCGTACACCGAGTAAGATCTTGGTACATTGTTTCGCATCTTCTAATTTCTTTGAACTACTCTTATTCCTGGATATTTGATGCAGTCGATACGTCGCCATATTCTTGTATGGAGCCGTGATCCAAAAGTATTCCGTCGAAGATTATGAGCTTCTTGCAAAGCAAGGAGGCGAATATCCCGGTTTCATCTCTTGGTTCAAAAAAATGGTAATTTCCATTAGACCCTTTCATTTCTTTGGCTAATTTGCGACTAATGCAACAATCCTTTCATATTAAACTTGTAGGCTAATTCAGAGATTATGGATGCCGAATTGAGACAAGTAGCTAATGGTTTTGACTATAAGATCCTTTCATTTGACAATTACGACCTCAACGGGTATCACTTTCGTACCTATGGCAAAGAGCTATCTATGGCTGACCGAAAGTCTACAAATTTTTGTGTCTCTGCTATCGGCGAAGGAGGTATCGAGTATTATGGAAGAGTTGAAGCAATTTATGAACTTCAATTCTATGGTGAAAACCCACTAAATGTCATAGTCTTCAGATGTTATTGGTTCCGTCCTAGGGAGACTAGAAGGACTCATGAACATATAGGGCTAGTAGAAATCAAACAAAGCACCCATTTGGATGTTACCGATGTCTATATTACGTCTCAACAGGCAACCCAACTTTTCTATCTACCGTGGGCCTGTCAAAGTGATTCAAATCTCAGTGGTTGGGATGTCATTTATTAAGTGTCGCCATGTGTTAGACCACCTCCCCCCAATGAAGAGGATTATGAACCTCACATTAACCAAGACACATATGACGAAGCAGAATTCTTCCAAGAAACACGTCTTTCCAAAAAAAGATTTCAAGAACTGCTCTACTCCACCCCAAAACATTGAAGTAGACAACGATAGTGAATCCGACTTCACCCCTGAGCCGGAACAAGAAGAGCCGGAACAAGAAGAAGTTACTGCTGCAGATGACCTGTCAATGCTTGAATGATTACGTAAAGGTGGCCTTCCACATGATGATGCATTCATTAATGATGATGATGAGCACGTCTCTAACACCCACGATGCGGCTATATCTCCCACGTGTCGAAGCACGACTTAGAGGCATAACCGCATGGTGGTTTTGTCGCAAGAAGGGTCATCTTCACACAATCCCATGTAATGAACAAGAATGGGATAAAGAGAGTTGGCTTACAATCGCCACTTCACACAATACATAAATTAAGATCATACATCATTCAAATACACTCATAGACCGGCTACGGTCAAGTTCAAATGAAAAGAAGACAACCCCAAATGCTAGATCCCCGATCGCCCCGACTGGGCTCCTCTACTGATCATCTGGAAACGATACATAGTAACGACCAAGGGCCTCATCAAATTCCCACTTCAGCTCAGTTGCGCCATCTGCGCCAGTATCCTCGGCACCTGCATCTGTTTTGGTAGAATCTGTGAGTCACGAGGACTCAGCAATCTCACACCCGCGAGATCAAGACTATTTAAGCTCATAGGTAGGAAAGGGGTAATATGGTGGAGCTGCGGCAAGCACTAAGCATATATGGTGGCTAACATACGCAAGTGAGAGCGAGAAGAGAAGCAACGCATCGGTCGAGAAGCTAGAAGCGATCAAGAAGTGATCCTGAAACTACTTACGTCAAGCATAACTCAAACCGTGTTCACTTCCCGGACTCCGCCGAGAAGAGACCATCACGGCTACACACGCGGTTGATGCATTTTAATGAAGTCAAGTGTCAAGTTATCTACAACCGGACATTAACAAATTCCCATCTGCCTCGTAACCGCGGGCACGGCTTTCGAAAGATTATATACCCTGCAGGGGTGTCCCAACTTAGCCCATCACAAGCTCTCACGGTCAAGAAGGATATACCTTCTCCCGGGAAGACCCGATCAGCCTCGGAATCCCGGTTCGCAAAACATTTCGACAATGGTAAAACAAGACCAGCAAAGCCACCCGATGCGCCGACAAATCCCGATAGGAGCTGCGCATATCTCGTTCTCAGGGCACACCGGATTGTCCAAACTTCCGGTAGGCCAGCCCAGAGCTGCCCCTGGTGGCCACCGGCGGTTGACAGGTTGGACCAACACTCACGACGAGCACTGGCCCGGGGGGGGGGGTAAATAAAGATGACCCTTGGGCTCGCGAAAACCCAAGGGAAAAGGGCTTAGGTGGCAAATGGTAAAACCAAGGTTGGGCCTTGCTGGAGGAGTTTTATTCAAAGCGAACTGTTAAGGGGGTCCCATAAATCACCCAACCGTGTAAGGAACGCAAAATCAAGGAACATAACACCGGTATGACGGAAACTAGGGCGGCAAGAGTGGAACAAGTCACCAGGCATAAGGCCGAGCCTTCCACCCTTTACCAAGTATATAAGGTGCATTAATTTAAACAGGAGATATTGTGATATCCCAAAATATCCATGTTCCGACCAGGAACAAACTTCATCTTCACCTGCAACTAACAATGCTATAAGAGGGGCTGAGCAAAAAGCGGTGACATAGCCAAACAACGGTTGCTAGGACAGGATGGTTAGAGGTTTGACATGGCAATAGGTAGGCATGGTAAACAATGGCAGGTAGAGCTAACATAGCGATAGAGCGAGTACTAGCAAGCAAAGATAGAAGTGATATCGAAGGTATGGTCATCTTGCCTGCAAGGTTCTCAGAGTTGTCGAAGGCTTGATCCTCGTTAGCGTACTCAACAGGTTCCTCGTGCACGTACTCGTCTCCCGGCTCTACCCAAAGCAAGAACACAAGCAAAGGAACCACAATAAATCACGGTGCAATGCACAAGCAACATGATGCAATACATGTCATGATATGCGAGATGTGATATGCAATGCATATGCGTGCTTCGGAAGGAAAGATGATGAACAAGGCATCAACTTGGCAAACCAAGTATGCCGCTGGAAAGATGAGATGATTTCGGTTGAAATCGATATAAAGATCACCGGGAACGGATGCACGGTTTGCAAATGGCAAGCAAAACAAGAATGACACAAAGCTGCGATTAACAGCACGATGCTACTTAGCATGCAACAAGAAACTATGCTACAGCACCCCAACATAAAAACAAAGCATATGGCAGTGATCTACAGGAGATGCTTAACAAAAGAGGAACACTGAGCTACGGCTAAATCACATCATAACAGGTTCAAACAAGCATGGTGAAAGTGCAAAAAATATCAGGTTGGACATGGCATAAACAGCATCACGAAGCAATGTTCAGAGCAAGTTATCAACATGCTACAGGAACTTATAATAGCAAAATAAGGCATGGCATGAATCTACTCAAAGCATAGATCAAAAGTCCCTTACTGACCATAAGCCAAAAAGGATCAGAAAATATGATGGCACCCACGTAAACATAGCAAGTTTCGTTAACAGATTCAGCAAACAAAGTGTGGCATTGACATAATTACGAAGGCACCTTCGTGAGCTCGATGCACTCACTACAGAGCATCTCATGATAAACTAAGCATACATCCATCAAGAAGACATGTCATAGAAGCTATACATGGCAAGAACAACATCATAGCATACACGGATCAACTACAACAACCTCGGCAAAATTGAATAACATGTAAACAATCTGCCAGGAAACATTTTGAAGCAAAAGTAGAGCACGAAAATGACATGCTAGACTACTCCATAATTGCAACCAGGACCATGGATGGATAGAGCATAACCATGTTTTCAAAACACCCTTACTGAAGTATCTCAAAATATGCATGGATCTCTCTGTAGCAACATGTTTACATGGCATCAAAATTACAGCAGAACAGGGACTAAAATCAGCATTATCACGAAGCCTAGTTTGCATGCTTGTGCTAGTCACCACATTGATCACAAAAATACATGGTAAGCACCTCTGTAAATAAGACATAGCCTAGTTCAAAACACCTTTAGGGATCAAGTCCATAGGATGCACACATCAATCATGACAAAAATGACAAAAGAGCTCGTTCTGAAAAGAATCTGAAACTAACATTATGAAGCCCTCTTCCAACAGCATTTCGGGCATCAAGATGAGCTCAAATGTAAATTATGCAATGAGATGAAATGATGTACTCTTTGAGACGAACAATTCGGTATGCTACACGCCCAAAACGGAGCCACGGGTGCGAAGATGTGATGCGATGAAGATGCAACAAATTTATGGCAGAATATGACTTGGTGGAATTTCGGGGAGGAGTCAACCGTGAGATCTGGAGATCGCCGGAGAATGCGGGCTAGCCGGAGAGCGCGGACGACGCCGGAGCTTGGGGAAGCTGGAGGACGGGTGGAGAGAGGCCGGGGCGGCCGGATCTGGCCGGATCCGGCGCCGGCGGCGTCGGGCGGAGGCAGGGCCGGGCGGCCGGAGCTCGGCGGAGGCCGGCGACGGCGCGGCGACCGGACGAGGCGGCAGCGCGGGAAACTCGGGCGCGGGCGCCGTCTTCGGGCGACGGCGGACGGCAAGGCGGCCGCAGGACGGCGGGCGCGGCCAGCGGCGGGCGGACGGCGGCGGGCGGAGCGCGGGGCCGCGGCGGCGGGCGGCGGCCGACCGGGTCGGGCGCGGGGCGTGCGGGCGAGCGCGGCGGCGGCGGGCGTGTGGGCCGGGCGGGCCTCGCGCGGGCCTGGCAGACCGGCGGCGCGGGGGCGGTGGAGCGGACACGTGGCGAGATCCGGTTCGCTGGGCGGCGGCGGCGGACGTGTCTGGCTTTGCCCGGACGTGTCCGGCGGCGGAGAGGGAGCAGTCTAGGGTTTGGGGATCCGGAATTTCGGGGGAGTGCACATATTTATAGGTAGAGGGAGCTAGGAGTGTCCAAATGAGGTGCGGTTTTCGCCCACACAATCGTGATCCGACGACGGAGAGCATGGAAGTGACTTAGATGGGTTATTGGGCTGTTTTGGAGGGGTGTTGGGCTGGAACTCAAAAGAGGCCTTTATGGGAGTGCGGTTAACCGTTGGAGTACCAAACGAGCTCCAAATGACCCGAAACTTGACAGGGGGTCTACCGGTGCTATACCAGGGCCACTTGGCAAGGCTCGGTCCATTTCGAGAACGTTCAACACCCGCACACGAAAAGAGACAAGAGGGGTGCGCCGGTGCATGTGGGAGTGTCGGATGGCGAAACGGACAACGGGGAAAATGCTCGGATGCCTGAGACGAACACGTATGCAAATGAGATGCACATGATGACATGATATGATATGCATGACATGAATAAAATGCAAAACAAAAGACAAAACCCAACCACGGAGGGAATATCATATCACATGGCCGAAAATGGCAAGAGTTGGAGTTACAAAGATGGAAAGTTACATCCGGGGTGTTACAACACTCCACCACTACAAGAGGATCTCGTCCCGAGATCTAGGACTGAAAGAACTCCGGATATTCGGAACGGAGGTGATCCTCGCGCTCCCAGGTGGCTTCTCGGTCGGAATGGTGTGACCACTTCACTTTCAGGAATTTGATTGACTTGTTGCGAGTCTTGCGCTCGGTTTCTTCAAGAATAGCAACGGGGTGCTCATGATAAGAGAGATCTTCTTGGAGGTCGATCTCTTCGAAGTTGATAGTGCGCTCAGGAGTCTTGAAGCACTTGCGAAGCTGTGACACGTGAAACACATCGTGCACGTTTGCAAAGTTGGATGGAAGCTCAAGTTGATAGGCGAGGTCGCCTCTTTTGCCAATGATCTTGAAAGGACCCACGTATCTAGGGGCAAGCTTCCCTTTGATACCGAAGCGACGAGTGCCTTTCATTGGAGAGACGCGGAGGTAGACATGGTCTTCGATTTCAAAAGCCAAGTCACGGTGCTTGCTATCATAGTAACTCTTTTGTCGCGATTGCGCGGCTTTGAGATTCTCACGAATGACTTTGCACATTTCTTCGGCTTCTGTGATCAAGTCGTTGCCAAGAAGTTGGCGTTCACCTGTCTCAGACCAGTTGAGAGGAGTACGGCACTTTCTGCCATAGAGAATTTCGAATGGGGCCTTGCCCGAACTCGCTTGGAAGCTGTTGTTGTAGGAGAACTCGGCATATGGAAGACAATCTTCCCACTTCATACCGAAAGAGATGACACAAGCCCTGAGCATATCTTCAAGGATTTGATTGACTCGCTCGACTTGGCCACTTGTTTGAGGATGGAAAGCTGTGCTGAAACGAATGTTGGTGCCCATGGCCGTCTGAAAGGAGTCCCAGAACTTAGAAGTGAAGATGCTTCCACGATCTGAAGATATCAATTGTGGAATGCCGTGCAAGGAGACAATTCTGGAGGTGTATAGCTCTGCCAGCTGAGCTGCTGTGATAGATTCTTTGATAGGAAGAAAATGAGCCACTTTGGTAAGCTTGTCAATGACAACGAAGATAGCATCATTTCCACGCTTGGACTTAGGAAAACCAGTCACGAAGTCCATCTCGATATGGTCAAACTTCCATTCCGGAATAGCAAGAGGTTGGAGGAGACCAGCTGGTCTTTGGTGTTCTGCTTTCACCCTTCTGCAGACATCACATTCATTCACGAATTGAGCAATCTCTCGCTTCATTCGAGTCCACCAATATGACTGCTTGAGGTCATGGTACATCTTTGTACTTCCAGGATGAATGGATAGGAGGGAATTGTGTGCCTCATTCATGATGACTTTTCTCAGATCACCTTTTGGAACCACAATTCGATCCTCGAAGAAAAGAGTATCTTTGTCATCCAAGCGATAGCACTTGTATTTGGGAATGCCCTTGTCAATACCACGTTTCACCTTCTTCACCATGGTATCCAGGAGTTGTGCCTCACGAATTTGATCTTCCAAAGTAGGAGAGACTATGAGGTTGGCAAGAAAGCCTTGAGGAACAACTTGAAGATTCAGCTTGCGGAAAGCTTCACAAAGATCCGGTTGAAACGGCTTGAGAATTAGACTGTTGCAATAAGCCTTTCTGCTCAGAGCATCTGCAATCACATTCGCCTTGCCAGGAGTATATTCAATACTCGGATTGTACTCTTGAATCATTTCGACCCATCGAGTTTGCCTGAGGTTAAGGTTGGGTTGAGTGAAGATATACTTGAGGCTCTTGTGATCGGTGAAAATGTCCACTTGCCTTCCCAATAAGAGATGTCTCCATGTTATCAATGCATGGACAACTGCCGCCAACTCAAGATCGTGAGTGGGGTAGTTCTTTTCGTTGGGCTTCAACTGACGAGAGGTATAGGCCACAACTTTTTTCTCTTGCATCAACACAGCACCGAGACCTTGAAGGGAAGCATCACAGAATACTTCGAATGGCTTGGATTCATCAGGAGGAGTCAAAACAGGAGCTGTGACTAGCTTCTCTTTGAGGGTGTTGAAAGCGACGTCACACTCAGGCGTCCAGACATACTTGACATGCTTCTGGAGGAGGTTGGAAAGAGGCTTTGCAATCTTAGAGAAGTTCTCAACGAATCTTCGGCAATAGCTTGCAAGACCAAGAAAACTGCGGAGCTGTTTGACATTCTGAGGAGGTTCCCAATTCAGAACTGCAGAAACCTTCGCGGGATTAACAGCAATGCCCTTGGCAGAGATGATATGACCAAGGTAAAGAACTTCATCAAGCCAGAACTCACATTTGGAAAACTTCGCATAGAATTGATGCTCTCTGAGCTTGTCGAGCACCAATCGCAAATGTTTGGCATGATCCTGCTTATTCTTGGAGAAGACCAAAATATCATCGAGATACACCAGAACGAATTCATTGGTGTAGGGGTTGAAGATAAAGTTCATCATGCGAGAGAACGTTGGAGGAGCATTGACAAGGCCGAAAGACATGACAGTATATTCATAAGAACCATAGCTTGTTCTGAATGCTGTCTTGGGAATATCTTGTTCACGAATGCGAATCTGATGATAACCCATACGAAGGTCAAGCTTGGAGAATACTTTAGCACCTTTGAGTTGCTCAAAAAGCTCATTGATGTTGGGAAGTGGATACTTGTTCTTGATTGTCTTCTTGTTCAATGGACGGTAATCGATGCAAAGTCGGTCCGTGCCATCCTTCTTCTGGACAAAAAGAACTCCACAACCCCATGGGGATGAACTCGGTCTGATCAAACCCAGACGCTCTTGTTCATCGAGCTGCTTCTTCAATTCCTTCAGCTCCTTGGGTCCAAGCTTGTATGGACGCTTGCAAACGGGTTCAGTTCCAGGCTCAAGATCAATAACGAACTCGACTGGCCGATGAGGAGGCATACCCGGAAGCTCTTCTGGAAAGACATCTTGGTACTCACAAACGACTGGAATTTGAGAAATAGCATCCAGCTCGCCCTTCTCATTGAGAGAAAACAACCGAATGGTTTCATCACGAGCGGCATAGATGATAACATCCTCAGAAGGGTGTGTCAATTGAATTTGCCTGGCAGCACAATCAAGCTGAGCCTTGTGCTTAGAAAGCCAATCCATCCCGAGAATTATATCAATATCAGAGTCGCCAAGAACAACTGGAGAAGACAGAAATTTATAGTCGCCCATCTTGATACCGACATTTGGAACCATCAAACGAGAACTCATGTGCTTGCCCGGGGAAACAATTGCTAGAGTTCTATCCAAATATTCCGAAGTGAAATCATGCTTGGTAAAGAACGGTATTGACATGAAACAATGCGATGCACCAGTATCAAATTAGACTTTTGCAGGAATATCATTAACTAGAGATTACCGATAATCACATCTGAAGAATCCTCTGCCTGAGCTGCATTCAACATGTTGACCTTTGCAAACTTGGAATTATGCTTGACCACTGCATTGCTTGAAGATCTCACAGGAGGAGGAGGAGGAAGGCGCCTTTAATTGAAGCACTTGTTCGCGTAGTGACCTTTCTGCTGGCACTTGTTGCAAGTCACTTCTGAGAGCGACAATGATAAGGAGCATTCGACTTTGAAGCTTGAGGCTGAGACTTGTTCTGATAGCTTGGGTTGGGTGGGTGGGAAGATCCACGACCACCTGAGTTCTTCTGCTGGTAAGGCTGACGAAACGGAGGAGGAGGAAGATAGAACTTCTGCTGCTTAGCTGCCACTTGTGAGGAAGAAGAAGATTGCACTGCATCCCTGATTCTCTTCTTAGAAGCCTCACACTTGAGCTGAGCACCTTCTTGCTTGAGTGCCATATTGTAGAATTGATCAAACTGAGTAGGCTCAACAAGAACGAGAGCTAACTGCAGATCCTCTCTAAGGCCACCTCTGAACTGATAGATCATACTTTTCTCATCAGGAACATCTTGCTTAGCAAAGCGAGCAAGTTTCTGAAACTGCTTGTTGTATTCGTACACTGACATGTTGCCTTGCTTGAGATTGCGGAACTCCTCACGCTTGCTCTCAACAACACTGGTAGGAATATGGTGAGCTTTAAAGTCCCGACAGAAATCAGTCCAAGTAATCACTCGACCACCTCTGGAATCCTTGTATTGCTGGAACCAATCAGCTGCCTGATCCTTGAGCTGAAAAGAAGCGAACTTGACATAGTCCTCAGGCCTGACATTGCTGCATTCAAAATGCTTGTTGATATCCACGAGCCAATCATCGGCGTCTGTGGCCTCGGCACAGAAGCTGAAAGACTTCGGCTGATTTGCAAGGAATTGGTTGAGGGTAGGAAATAGAGGCTGATGATTGAACTGCCCTTGACCTTGATTCCCTTGGTTGCCTTGGCCTTGGTTGCGCTCTTGCATGAGCTGAATCATCATCTGGGCATTGGCGTTTGTGGCTGCCATCAAAGCTTGCCATGCCTCCGGAGGCGGAGGTGGAGGTGGAGGGTTCGCCTGACTCCCATCATTGCGTTCCGGATTCTGACGCGTTGGCGGAGCCATCCTGAAGAGGGTGACATCCGTTAGCATCTTGATAGACAGATAGACAAGTTGAATCAATGAATAGAAATTGCAACATATAGTCTTCACAATAAACATTCGAACAAAGATGAACGAATGAATTCCAAAGTAAACATCACACGTCCATTAAGGTGAGAAGCCACTTGAATAGAGATTGATGAATGAAATAAACAAGGTACAACTGGAACAAATAAGTGGTAAGGATTACCCAATCACGAACCAAATATCTGTGGGAAGAAATGCTAGAGCTACTTGAATCCCACCTATAAACTCCCGAAACTTTCTGGTTATGCAATCAGGTGTTGGGGATACAAGGGAAGCAATATATCTCACCCAAACTAACAATCCCTACATCTAGCTGTATCCATCCGTCAACACATAACCAAGAAACCTTCGGAAATCGTGTACCTCAACCTTCGAAAAGCATCCATTATACGAGTTATGGAAATACTCCTGAACTCCCGCCCCAGTACTGGATGGCGTCGAGGTTATCTCACCAACAACTGCATAAAAGAGATTTTCGATGTCGGCAAAACTCAGGTATTCCAGAACTGCAACGATAAAATTGTGACGACAACACCTCAGAGCTCGACTCCCCGGGTCAAAGCCACATAAATAGACAGGAGGCACCAAGAACAATGTTCTCGTCACAAAACCATCGAAACGATTCCAAGATACCCGCGTGATCCTAAAAATAAATTTTAGTGAAATCTGAGGAGAGGACAGTCAAAACATCTACGTCAGGAGACCTCACCAGAGTGACGAAGGGACTGAGGAGTAAAAGAATCCTACTCTCCGATATATATAATCCTAAGACTCAAAACATTTTTGTTCTAGACTCAACATCTCCAGCAAACAATCAAGCAGGGGGCTCCTAAGTCGGGGATGGCTCTGATTACCAACTTGTAACACCCACGATGCGGCTATATCTCCCACGTGCCGAAGCACGACTTAGAGGCATAACCGCATGGTGGTTTTGTCGCAAGAAGGGTCATCTTCAAACAATCCCATGTAATGAACAAGAATGGGATAAAGAGAGTTGGCTTACAATCGCCACTTCACACAATACATAAATTAAGATCATACATCATTCAAATACACTCATAGACCGGCTACGGTCAAGTTCAAATGAAAAGAAGACAACCCCAAATGCTAGATCCCCGATCGCCCCGACTGGGATCCTCTACTGATAATCTGGAAAGGATACATAGTAATGACCAAGGGCCTCATCGAATTCCCACTTCAGCTCAGTTGCGCCATCTGCGCCAGTATCCTCGGCACCTGCATCTGTTTTGGTAGAATATGTGTGTCATGAGGACTCAGCAATCTCACACCCGCGAGATCAAGACTATTTAAGCTCATAGGTAGGCAAAGGGGTAATATGGTGGAGCTACGGCAAGCACTAAGCATATATGGTGGCTAACATACGCAAGTGAGAGCGAGAAGAGAAGCAACGCATCGGTCGAGAAGCTAGAAGTGATCAAGAAGTGATCCTGAACCTACTTACGTCAAGCATAACTCAAACCCTGTTCACTTCCCGGACTCCGCCGAGAAGAGACCATCATGGCTACACACGCGGTTGATGCATTTTAATGAAGTCAAGTGTCAAGTTATCTACAACCGGACATTAACAAATTCCGATCTGCCTCATAACCGCGGGCATGGCTTTCGAAAGATTATATACCCTGTAGGGGTGTCCCAACTTAGCCCATCACAAGCTCTCACGGTCAACGAAGGATATACCTTCTCCCGGGAAGACCCGATCAGCCTCGAAATCCCGGTTCGCAAAACATTTCGACAATGGTAAAACAAGACCAGCAAAGCCACCCGATGCGCCGACAAATCCCGATAGGAGCTGCGCATATCTCGTTCTCAGGGCACACCGGATTGTCCAAACTTCCGGTAGGCCAGCCCAGAGTTGCCCCTGGTGGCCACCGGCGGTTGACAGGTTGGACCAACACTCACGACGAGCACTGGCCCGGGGGGGGGGGGTAAATAAAGATGACCCTTGGGCTCGCGAAAACCCAAGGGAAAAGGGCTTAGGTGGCAAATGGTAAAACCAAAGTTGGGCCTTGCTGGAGGAGTTTTATTCAAAGCGAACTGTTAAGGGGGTCCCATAAATCACCCAACCGTGTAAGGAACGCAAAATCAAGGAACATAACACCGGTATGACGGAAACTAGGGCGGCAAGAGTGGAACAAGTCACCAGGCATAAGGCCGAGCCTTCCACCCTTTACCAAGTATATAAGGTGCATTAATTTAAACAGGAGATATTGTGATATCCCAAAAATATCCATGTTCCGACCAGGAACAAACTTCATCTTCACCTGCAGCTAACAATGTTATAAGAGGGGCTGAGCAAAAGCGGTGACATAGCCAATCAACGGTTGCTAGGAAAGGTTGGTTAGAGGTTTGACATGGCAATAGGTAGGCATGGTAAACAGTGGCAGGTAGAGCTAACATAGCGATAGAGCGAGTACTAGCAAGCAAAGATAGAAGTGATATCGAAGGTATGGTCATCTTGCCTGCAAGGTTCTCAGAGTTGTCGAAGGCTTGATCCTCGTTAGCGTACTCAACAGGTTCCTCGTGCACGTACTCGTCTCCTGGCTCTACCCAAAGCAAGAACACAAGCAAAGGAACCACAATAAATCACGGTGCAATGCACAAGCAACATGATGCAATACATGTCATGCTATGCGAGATGTGATATGCAATGCATATGCGTGCTTCGGAAGGAAAGATGATGAACAAGGGATCAACTTGGCAAACCAAGTATGCCGCTGGAAAGATGAGATGATTTCGGTTGAAATCGATATAAAGATCACCGGGAACGGATGCACGGTTTGCATATGGCAAGCAAAACAAGAATGACACAAAGCTGCGATTAACAGCACGATGCTACTTAGCATGCAACAAGAAACTATGCTACAGCACCCCAACATAAAAACAAAGCATATGGCAATGATCTACAGGAGATGCTTTACAAAATAGGAACACTGAGCTACGGCTAAATCACATCATAACAGGTTCAAACAAGCATGGTGAAAGTGCAAAAAATATCAGGTTGGACATGGCATAAACATCACGAAGCAATGTTCAGAGAAAGTTTTCAACATGCTACAGGAACTTATAATAGCAAAATAAGGCATGGCATGAATCTACTCAAAGCATCGATCAAAAGTCCCTTACTGACCATAAGCCAAAAAGGATCAGAAAATATGATGGCACCCACGTAAACATAGCAAGTTTCGTTAACAGATTCAGCAAACAAAGCATGGCATTGACATAATTACGAAGGCACCTTCGTGAGCTCGATGCACTCACTACAGAGCACTTCATGATAAACTAAGCATACATCCATCAAGAAGACATGTCATATAAGCTATACATGGCAAGAACAACATCATAGCATACACGGATCAACTACAACAACCTCGGCAAAATTGAATAACATGTAAACAATCTGTCAGGAAACATTTTGAAGCAAAAGTAGAGCACGAAAATGACATGCTAGACTACTCCATAATTGCAACCAGGACCATGGATGGATAGAGCATAACCATGTTTTCAAAACACCCTTACTGAAGTATCTCAAAATATGCATGGATCTCTCTGTAGCAACATGTTTACATGGCATCAAAATTACAGCAGAACAGGGACTAAAATCAGCATTATCACGAAGCCTAGTTTGCATGCTTGTGCTAGTCACCACATTGATCACAAAAATACATGGTAATCACCTCTGCAAAGAATACATAGCCTAGTTTAAAACACCTTTAGGGATCAAGTCCATAGGATGCACACATCAATCATGGCAAAAATGACAAAAGAGCTCGTTCTGAAAAGAATCTGAAACTAACATTATGAAGCCCTCTTCCAACAGCATTTCGTGGATCAAGATGAGCTCAAATGTAAATGATGCAATGAGATGAAATGATGTACTCTTTGAGACGAACAATTCGGTAGGCTACACACCCACAACGGGGCCATGGGTGCGAAGATGTGATGCGATGAAGATGCAACAAATTTATGGCAAAATATGACAGTGGAATTTCGGGGAGGAGTCAACCGTGGGATCTGGAGATCGCCGGAGAACGCGGGGTCGCCGGAGAGCGCGGACGACGCCGGAGCTTGGGGAAGCCGGAGGACGGGCGGAGAGAGGCCGGGGCGGCCGGCTCTGGTCGGATCCGGCGCCGGCGGTGCCGAGCTGAGGCGGGACCGGGCGGCCGGAGCTCGGCGGAGGCCGGCGACGGCGCGGCGACCGGACGAGGCGGCGGCGCGGGAAACTCGGTCGCGGGCGCGGTCTTCGAGCGACGACGGACGGCGAGGCGGCCGCGGGACGGCGGGCGCGGCCGGCGGAGGGGCGGAGCGCGGGGCCACGGCAGCGGGTGGCGGCCAGCCGGGTCGGGCGCGGGGCGCGCGGGCGAGCGCGGCGGCGGCGGGCGCGCGGGCCGGGCGGGCCTCGCGCGGGCCTGGCGGGCCGGCGGCGCGGGAGTGGCGGAGCGGACACGTGGCGAGATCTGGTTCGCTGGGCGGCGGCGGCGGACGTGTCCGGCTTCGCCCGGACGTGTCCGGCGGCGGAGAGGGAGCGGGTTAGGGTTTGGGGATCCGGAATTTCGGGGGAGTGCACATATTTATAGGTAGAGGAAGCTAGGAGTGTCCAAATGAGGTGCGGTTTTCGCCCACACGATCGTGATCCGACGACGGAGAGCATGGAAGTGACTTAGATGGGTTATTGGGCTGTTTTGGAGGGGTGTTGGGCTGCAACTCAAAAGAGGCCTTTGAGGGAGTGCGGTTAACCGTTGGAGTACCAAATGAGCTCCAAATGAGACGAAACTTGACAGGTCGTCTACCGATACTATACCAGGGCCACTTGGCAAGGCCCGGTCCATTCCGAGAACGTTCAACACCCGCACACGAAAAGAGACAAGAGGGGTGCGCCGGTGCATGTGGGAGTGTCGGATGGCGAAACGGACAACGGGGAAAATGCTCGGATGCATGAGACGAACACGTATGCAAATGAGATGCACATGATGACATGATATGATATGCATGACATGAATAAAATGCAAAACAAAAGACAAAACCTAACCACGGAGGGAGTATCATATCACATGGCCGAAAATGGCAAGAGTTGGAGTTACAAAGATGGAAAGTTACATCCGGGGTGTTACAACGTCATTACCGATAGTGATGATGATGATGCATTTATTAATGATGATGATGAGCACGTCATTACCGATAGTGATTATTAGGTATTCAAATTTTTATGTTGTACTTGATTTATATAGTTATTTGTATGATTGTATGATTTATATAGTTGGTATGTATGATTTTCTTACTTTGTATGATTTTTTCTTATACATAGTGCCATGGTCTTGATGTCTGTCCCCGTCGGCCCTCGCTCGCATTATGATTCAGATGTGGTAAATTCTCTTTCATAACTATTTGTTGCATGTCACATTTATGACAATTATGGCCATCAAGTTGACATAGAGATATTTTAATCTAGGAGGTATGTGAAACGGAATTTGAAACCGACCCTCTTGTCGAGAAGTTAAATTTAGTTGAAAAATAAAATGAGTATTTGAAAGAAAAATTTAAAACAATTGAAGAAGAGAAGATGACATTGGAGTTGTATGTTGCCGATGTCACCGATGATCACAAGATGAAGATGGATGCAATGCGCTTGAAGATGGATGCAATGCGCCTGAAGCTTAAGAAGATTAGAAAATATGCCATTGATAATGAGGCTTGATATCATTATGCCATTGGATCAATTGTTACCTTAGTTGCGATCTTCATCATATTTGTTGTGATGAGGGTAAGTTTTCTCTAATGTTTTTCTTTACAAATGGATAGTTAGCTTATTTTCCTCCTAAATGGCATAGTTACCTAAGTTAGATAAAAAATGAGCTATACTTAGCTTATTCAGTTCATTTATCACATACTTAGCATACTTAGGTCAAAAATGGCATGATAATCTTTGTTACCTCCAAAATGATATAGACTTAGCTTATTTTCCTCGAAAATGACATAATAAGCTTACTAAGCTCCAAAATGACCTATTTACCTAGCTTAGCTCTAAAATGACCTACACTTAGCATTTTTACCTAGCTTAGCAATAAAATGGCATTTCTACCTACCATAGTTAGAAGAAGAAGATAAAGAAGAGGAGAGGAGAAAAAGAAAGAGAAAAAAAATCTTCTTCTTCTTCTTCTAACTTTCATCTTTCCCAATTTGCAGATTTGCTTTACATGAGGAAGCTTGGATTCATGGAGTGTAATATTCTTCTTGTGCTTCCTTGTTGTTTATCAAAACTTGTTTCGATATGTATTTCTATATGGATATGTGTTGGAAACTTGTTTCTGGTTATCTATATATGGATATGTTGGACTTTGTTGAACTATGTTGTTGGATTTGATGAAATATGTTGTTGGACATGCTGTTGGATATGTTGGATATGTATGCATGTATATCTATGTTTGAAACCATGTCTAATTAATTGGATTTAAATGAAAATAGGGGATGTATAGCCTCTTTGCCGTCTGCTAGCGGACAGCAAAGAGCTTTGCCGTCCGCTAGCAGACAGCAAAGAGGACACGTGCCAGTCACCTGGGAAAACTGGGAACACTGGCTGCCTATTTGGTCATTTTGCCGTCTGCAAGCGGACGGCAAAGTGACCAACTAGGCCTGGCAAATAGGGCCATCTATGTCGTCTGCTGGCAGACGACATAGCTGGCCACATGGCAGCTCCCCAGTGCTGCCCTAGCTAAGCTCTTTGTCGTCTGTCAGCGAACGGCAAAGAGCTTTGCCTCTTTGCCGTCCGCTGGCGGACGGCAAATAGCGCCGCTAACCCCCTAACGGCTCTCACCCCAAACCACTGCTATCCATTGTCTTTGTCATCTGCTGGTCTCGGATGGCGGACGACACAATCCTTAGCCATCCATTTCTTGAAAGTGGACAGCAAAGAAGGCCTTTGCTGGCATGTGTTCAGCCAGAAAGTTTGCCATCAGCTAGCTGACGGCAAAAGAGTTTGTCGTCCGTGATTTGTGCCTTTGCCGTCCGCCATGATGGGCTGCAAAGAAGCTGATTCCAGTAGTGTAGTAACAAGATGTGAAGCATGCCGGTTCTATTCAAAGAACATACACCAACCAGCGCAAGCCCTCCAAACAATTCCTTTACCTGTCCTTTTTCGGTCTGTGATCTCGATATTTTGGGCCCCTTCCCCGTGCTACCAGGGGCTTCGAGTTCTTGTATGTTGCCATCGACAAGTTCACAAAATGGCCTGAAGTAGAACCAGTGAGATAGGTAATTGCACAGTTGGCCGTCAAGTTCTTCAAAGGATTAGTTTGCCGGTTTGGGGTCTCGAACAGGGTCATCACTAACAATGGCACACATTCACGAGCCAAGCCTTCATGCAATACACTCAGAGCCTAGGAAGCAAAGTATGCTTTGCATCCGTTGCTCACCCCAGGAGTAATGGGCAAGCAGAAAGAACAATTGCTGAAGTATTGTGCGGGCTCAAGACAAGGACTTTTGACAGGCTACACAAGTGCGGCAGACGTTGGATTGACGAGTTGCCGGTGGTTCTTTGGTCACTCAGGATGACACCAAATCGAGCTACTAGTCGTACACTCTTCTCCCTAGTCTATGGTGTAGAAGCGGTGCTTCCCACGGAACTCATATACGGGTCACCTCGAGTACTTTCCTACGATGAAGTAGAGCAAGAGTAGCTACGGCATGACTATGTCGTGCTCCTTGAGGAAGATCATCTTCAGGCAGCGGTGCATGTTGCATGCTACCAGCAAGCCTTGCACCCTATCATAGCCGCAATGTTCATACCCAGAGCCTTGAGAAAGGTGACCTTGTCCTTCGGCGCGTTCAATTCGCCAAGGGTGCAAACAAGTTGACGCTGAAGTGGGAAGCCCATTACCCAGTGGTAGGAGTCACCAAACCTGGCGTAGTCCGTCTGGAGACCAAAGATGGCATTCGCGTGCAAAACTCATGGAATATTAAGCATCTTCACAAATTCTACCCGTAAAGCGCGGATGTCGGGCCTTGTCCTGGCAATCCATTTTGTACAAGCATAGCCTTAGAGGCTTGTAAACCTTTGTACAAAGCCATGCGCAGACCCTGTGCATATCTGAATAAAACCAAGTGCTTTAAAAACTTGCATACATGTGTATCTATATGCTATAGCATGATTTTCATGTAGTTACACTTGTTTAGTTAAGACGATTAACATGCCGCCAAGGGCCCCATGTTGTTCGTCTCTTCATTCTTTTTCTATCAGAGGCAGAAGAATTCCTCGTGAGCAACTTTCACGGGGGAAGGATGGAAGCATGCTCGCTCACTTGGACATGTGGCAGCCGGCCTCTCCTTATCTAAACGATAAGAAGTACAACAAAGAAAGATAAGTCGAAAGTTTGTTTCAAAATTTCCCGTCAATCTATATTACGTCTACGTATGAGAAACTTGCACGTGAGGATATCTTGCCGCGCCTTTCATTCGGGCTCTTATCCTTGCCTCGATTCTGCTTGACAAGATTAGTTGCAACTGCGTTTAAAGCCGACAAGAGGACAACCTCCATCCGCGGTCCAAAACTTGCCTCGAGTTTGCTTGACAAGGCTTAGTAGTAGCCGTGTTTGAGACCAGCAAGAAGCTTTGCCGGATATCCTACTCACAAAAGACTGCTGAGGGATAGCCCTTCCAAACGTCTAAGACAAGTACGCATCTCCAACAAGTTTCTTCTAAAAATTGTGTGAGACAACAAGTACAAATCATACAAAATGCGAATATAAATGGGAAATATTTATATTTGATTCAAACACTGCCAAAGCCTACATCATTTTTGCTGAAAAAGAAAAGTGCTCCGTAATGCCTTTCTTGTCCCTCTCCTCCTAGGGTTTATCTCGAGTACAAGGAGGACAAAAGAAGCGCCTGGGTGGTACCATTCTCACCCCTGCCAAGACCAGAGGGACGCAGCCCGATGATACGTCTTGAGCTTGCGTTGGTTTTCCTTGAAGAGGAAAGGGTGATGCAGCAATAGTAGCGTAAGTATTTCCCTCAGTTTTTGAGAACCAAGGTATCAATCTAGTAGGAGGCTCCTCAAAAGTCCCACGCACCTACCCAAACAAACAAGAACTCGCAACCAACGCAATAAAGGGGTTGTCAATCCCTTCACGGCCACTTGCGAAAGTGAGATCTGATAGAGATAGTATGATAAGATAAATATATTTTTGGTATTTTATAATATAGATTGGAAAAGTAAGGTGCAAATAAAAGTAGATTGAAAGCTTATATGATAAAAGATAGACTCGGGGGCCATATGTTTCACTAGTGGCTTCTCTCAAGATAGCATAAGTATTATGGTGGGTGAACAAATTACTGTCGAGCAATTGATAGAAAAGCGAATAATTATGAGATTATCTAGGCATGATCATGTATATAGGCATCACGTCCGTGACAAGTAGACCGACTCCTGCCTGCATCTACTACTATTACTCCACACATCGACCGCTATCCAGCATGCATCTAGAGTATTAAGTTCATAAAGAACAGAGTAACACATTAATAAAGATCACATGATGTAGAGGGATAAACTCATGCAATATGATATAAACCCCATCTTTTATCCTCGATGGCAACAATACAATACGTGCCTTGCTGCCCCTGCTGTCACTGGGAAAGGACACCGCAAGATTGAACCCAAAGCTAAGCACTTCTCCCATTGCAAGAAAGATCAATCTAGTAGGCCAAACCAAACTGATAATTCGAAGAGACTTGCAAACATAACTTAATCACACATAAAATAATTCAGAGGAGATTCAAGTATTTCTCATAGATAAACTTGATCATAAACCCACAATTCATCGGATCTCGACAAACACACCGGAAAAAGAGTTACATCGAATAGATCTCCAAGAAGATCAAGGAGAACATGGTATTGAGATTCAAAGAGAGAGAAGAAGCCATCTAGCTAATAACTATGGACCCGAAGGTCTATGGTAAACTACTCACAACTCATCGGAGAGGCTATGGTGTTGATGTAGAAGCCCTCCGTGGTTGATTCCCCCTCCGGTGGAGCGTCGGCGAAGGCTCCAAGATGGTATCTCGCGGATACAAAAGGTTACGGAGGTGGAAATAGTTTTTCAGGGTCGCCCCTGATGTTCTCGGCGTACGTGGGTATATATAGGAGTAAGAATTAGGTCAGTGGACTCCCGAGGGGCCCACGAGATAGGGGAGCGTGCCCAGTAGGGGGGCGCCCTCCACCCTCGTGGCCTCCTCGATTGTTTCTTGACTTCCACTCCAAGTCCTCTGGATCACGTTTGTTCCAAAAAGATCGCTCCTGAAGGTTTCATTCCGTTTGAACTCCATTTGATATTCCTTTTCTTCCAAACACTGAAATAGGCACATAAAAAACAGCAATACGGGCTGGGCCTCCGGTTAGTAGGTTAGTCCCAAAAATGAAATAAAAGTGTAAAGTAAAGCCCATAAACATCCAAAACGGGTAATATAATAGCATGGAACAATCAAAAATTATAGATACATTGGAGACGTATCAAGCATCCCCAAAATTAATTCTTGCTCGTCCTCGAGTAGGTAAATGATTAAAACAGAATTTTTATGTGGAATGCTACCTAGCATAATTCTCAATGTAATTTTCTTTATTGTGGCATGATTGTTCAAATTCAAATGATTCAAGATAAAAGCTTATAAAACATAAAAAAATACTCGAATCATACTAACAAATAATCATGTCCTATCAAAATAGCATAGCCAAAGAAAGCATATCCCTACAAATTCATATAGTTAGGCCGTGCTTCATTTTCATTACACAAAATACTCCCATCATGAATAACCCTGATGACGAGCCGAGCAGTTAGTTCATACTTTTTAACACGCTTCAACTTTTTCAACTCTTACGCAATACATGAGCGCAAGCCATGGACATAGCACTATGCTGGTATATGGTGGTGGTTGTGAGGACAAAAAGGGAGAAGATAGTCTCACATCAACTAGGCGTATCAATGGGCTATGGAGATTCCCATCAATAGATATCAATGTGAGTGAGTAGGGATTGCCATGCAACGGATGCACTAGAGCTATAAATGTATGAAATCTCAACAAAAGAAACTAAGTGGGTGTGCATCCAACTCGCTTGCTCACGAAGCCCATCATTGGAATATACAAGCCAAGTTCTATAATGAAAAAATCCCACTAGTATATGAAAGTGACAACACAAGAGACTCTCTATCATGAAGATCATGGTGCTATTTTGAAGCACAAGTGTGGAAAAGAGATAGTAGCATTGTCCCTTCTCTCTTTTTCTCTCATTATTTTTTTATTTGGCCTTTCTCTTTTTTTTGGTGGGCTCTTTGGCCTCTCTTTTTTTAAGTCCGAAGTCTCATCCTGACTTGTGGGGGAATCATAGTCTTCATCATCCTTTCCTCACTTGGGACAATGCTCTAATAATGAAGATCATCACACTTTTATTAATTTACAACTCAAGAATTACAGCTCAACACTTAGAACAAAATATGACTCTATATGAATGCCCCGACGGTATACCGGGATATGCAATGAATCAAGAGTGACATGTATGAAAATTATGAGGGTGGCCTTGCCACAAATACGATGTCAACTACATGATCATGCAAAGAGCAATATGACAATGATGGAGCGTGTCATAATAACGGAACGGTGGAAATTTGCATGGCAATATATCTTGGAATGGCTATGGAAATGCCATAATAGGTAGGTATGGTGGATGTTTTGAGGAAGGTAAATAATGGGTGTGTGATACCAGCGAAAGTTGCGCGGCACAATAGAGGCTAGCAAAGTGGAAGGGTGAGTGTGCATATATCCATGGACTCACATTAGTCATAAAGAACTCATATACTTATTGCAAAAGTCTACTTAACCCTCGAAGCAAAGTACTACTACGCATGCCCCTAGAGGGATAGATTGGTAGGAAAAGACCATCACTCGTCCCCAACTGCCACTCATAAGGAAGACAATCAAAAGAGCACCTCATGCAACAAATTTGTCACATAACTTTTACCATACGTGCATGCTACGGGACTTGCCAACTTCAACACAAGTATTTCTCAATTTCGTAATTACCCACTAGCATCACTCTAGCATTACCACCTTTATATCTCAAAACAATCATCAAGCATCAAATTGATCCTAGTGTTTAATGCACTTCCTATGATAGTTTTTATTATACTCAACTTGGATGCTCATCATTCTAGGACCAAATTCATAACCATAGCAAATACCATGCTGTTCTAAAAGACTCTCAAAATAATATAAGTTAAGCATGAGAGATCAACAATTTCTTCAAAATTAAGCCACCGTCATGCTCTAAAAGATATAAGTGAAGTACTAGAGCAAATACTATCTAGCTCAAAAGATATAAGTGAAGCACATAGAGTATTCTAATAAATTCCAATCAAGTGGGCTTCTCCCAAAAGGTGTGTACAGCAAGGATGATTGTGGTAAACTAAAAAGCAAAGACTAATATCATACAAGACGCTCCAAGCAAAACACATATTATGTGGCGAATAAAAATATAGCTCCAAGTAAAGTTACCGATAAACGAAGACGGAAGAGGGGATGCCTTCCGGGGCATCCCCAAGCTTAGGATTTTGTCTATTCTTGAATATCTTAGGGTACCTTGGGCATACCCAAGCTTAGGCTCTTGCCACTCCTTATTCCATAGTCTATCAAATCTTTACCCAAAACTTGAAAACTTCACAACACAAAATTCAACAGGAAATCTCATAAGCTCTGTTAGTGCAAGAAAGCAAAACCACCACATAAGGTACTGTAATGAACTCATTCTTTATTTATATTGGCGTTAAACCTACTGTATTTCAACATTTCTATGGTTCATACCCTTACATACTAGCCATAGATGCATTAAAAATAAGCAAACAACACACGAAAAACAGAATCTGTCAAAAATAGAACAGTCTTTAGCAATATGTAACTGTCGAATACTTCTAGGACTCTAAACATCCTACCAAAATAGGAAGACCTGGGAAATTTGTCTATTGATATACATAAAAAAGAATCAACGCAAAATCACATTTCTGTGAATTACCAAAATTATTGCCGTGCGTGCAAAGTTTCTGTTTTTCAGCAGAATCAAATTAACTATCACCATAGGTTATCCTATAGGTTCTACTTGGGACGAACACTAACTAAAACATAAAAACACATGTAAATAGAAGGTAGAAGCAAAATTTATTACTAAGAAGAAACAAAAACAAAAAACACAAATAAAATTGGGTTGCCTCCCAACTAGCGCTATTGTTTAACGCCCCTAGCTAGGCATAAAAGTGAGGATAGATCTAAGTAGTGCCTTCTTTGGCACTCAATTCATAAGTAGCTCGCATGATAGATTCATAAGGTAATTTAACTTTCTTTCTTGGAAAGTGCTCCATGCCTTTCCTTAATGGAAATTGGAATCTAATATTCCCTTCCTTCATATCAATAATCGCACCAATCGTTCTAAGGAAAGGTCTACCAAGAATAATAGGACAAGAAAGATTGCAATCTATATCAAGAACGATAAAATCTACGGGAACCAAATTCCTATTTGCAACAATGAGAACATAATTGATCGTTCCCATTGGCTTTTTAATGATGGAATCCGCAAGGTGCAAATTTAAAGAGCAATCATCAAGATCATGGAAACCTAGAATATCACATAAAGTTTTCGGAATCGTGGCAACACTAGCACCCAAATCACATAAAGCATAACACTCATGATCTTTAATTTTAATCTTTATAGTAGGTTCCCACTCATCATAAAGTTTTCAAGGTATAGAAACTTCCAAATTAAGTTTTTTATCAAAATATTGCATCAAGGCATCAACAATATGTTTGGTAAAAGCTTTATTTTGACTATAAGCATGAGGAGAATTCATAATGGATTGCAACAAGGAAATACAATCTTCTAAAGAACAATTATCATAATTAAATTCCTTGAAATCCAAGATAGTGGTTTCAATGCTATTTAAAGTCTTGACCTCTCCAATCCCACTTTTACCAAATTTAGCATCAAGATCTAAAAACTCCGAATCATTGGGACGCCTTTTAACTAAAGTTGACTCATCTCGAGTCCCATCATTATTAAGATTCATATTGCAAAACAAAGATCTAATAGGGGACACATCAATAACTTTATGATCTTCATCATTATTTTCATGGAAACTAGAAGAACATGCCTTTATAAAGCAATCTTTCTTAGCAGCAATCTAGCGGTTCTTTCTTTGCACTCATCAATGGGAATTCTCATAGCTTTGAGAGACTCATTGATATCATGCTTAGGAGGAGTAGATCTAAGTTTCAAATAATCAACGTCAAGCGAGAGTCTATCAATGTTCCTAGCCAAATCATCAACTTTGAGCAATTTTTCTTCAAGCAAGGCATTAAAATTATTTTGAGAGATCATAAATTCTTTAACACTATTCTCAAAATCAGAGGGCATCTTATTATAATTACCATAGGAATTATTGTAGGAATTTCCATAATTATTAGAGGAATTACTAGGGAACGGTCTAGGATTAAAGTTTCCTCCATAAGCATTGTTACCAAAATTATTCCTACCAACAAAATTCACGTCCATAGATTCATTATTATTCTCAATCAAAGTAGACAAAGGCATATCATTTGGATCAATAGGAGCACTCTTAGTATAAACAATTTCATAAGTTCGTCCATCTTTCCACTCAAAACATTAATTTCTTCTATAGCATGCACTTTTTTACTAGTAGATCTTTCGGTATGCCATTGAGAATAATTAGCCATAATATTATCAAGGAGTTTTGTAGCTTCTCCTAAGGTGATTTCCATAAGCGTGCCTCTCGCGGCCAAATCTAAAAGATTTCTAGAAGCAAAATTCAATCCGACATAAAAAATTTGTATGATCATCCATAAATTCAAACCATGAGTAGGGCAATTGCAAATCATCAATTTCATTCTTTCCCAAGATTGGGCAACATGCTCATGATCAAGTTGTTTAAAATTCATAATATCGTTCCTAAGAGAGATGATCTTAGCGGGAGGAAAATACTTAGAGATAAAAGCATCTTTGCACTTATTCCATGAATCAATACTATTCTTAGGCAAAGACGAAAACCAAATTTTAGCACGGTCTCTAAGTGAAAATAGAAATAACTTCAATTTAACAATACCATTATCCGTATGTTTCTTCTTTTGCATCTCACACAAATCAACAAAGTTGTTAAGATGGGTAGCGGCATCTTCACTAGGAAGGCCGGAGAATTGATCTTTCATAACAAGATTCAGCAAAGCAACATTGATTTCACAAGACTCAACATCATTAAGAGGAGCAATCGGAGTACTAAGGAAATCATTATTATTGGTATTGGAGAAATCACACAATTTGGTATTATCTTGCGCCATCGCAATAAGTAATCCAACACAAAAGCAAACAGAAAGGCAAACAAAAGAGAGAGGGGATTGGGAAAGAGAGGGTGAATAAAACGACAAGGGTGAAGTGGGGGAGAGGAAAACGAGAGGCAAATGGCAAAAAATGTAAATGCGAGGGAGATGAGTTTGTGATGGGTACTTGGTATGTCTTGACTTGAGCGAAGATCTCCCTGGCAACGGCGCCGGAAATCCTTCTTGCTACGTCTTGAGCTTGCGTTGGTTTTCCCTGAAGAGGAAAGGGTGATGCAGCAATAGTAGCGTAAGTATTTCCCTCAGTTTTTGAGAACCAAGGTATAAATCCAGTAGGAGGCTCCTCAAAAGTCCCACGCACCTACACAAACAAACAAGAACTCGCAACCAACGCAATAAAGGGGTTGTCAATCCCATCACGGCCACTTGCGGAAGTGAGATCTGATAGAGATAGTATGATAAGATAAATATACTTTTGGTATTTTATAATATAGATTGGAAAAGTAAAGATTAAAATAAAAGTAGATTGAAAGCTTATATGATAAAAGATAGACCCGGGGGCCATAGGTCTCACTAGTGGCTTCTCTCAAGATAGCATAAGTATTATGGTGGGTGAACAAATTACTGTCGAGCAATTGATAGAAAAGCGAATAATTATGAGATTATCTAGGCATGATCATGTATATAGGCATCATGTCCGTGACAAGTAGACCGACTCCTGCCTGCATCTAATACTATTACTCCACACATCGACCGCTATCCAACATGCATCTAGAGTATTAAGTTCATAAAGAACAGAGTAACGCATTAAGAAAGATGACATGATGTAGAGGGATAAACTCATGCAATATGATATAAACCCCATCTTTTTATCCTCGATGGCAACAATACAATACGTGACTTGCTGCCCCTGCTTTCACTGGGAAAGGACACCGCAAGATTGAACTCAAAGCTAAGCACTTCACCCATAGCAAGAAAGATCAATCTAGTAGGCTGAGCCAAACTGATAATTCAAAGAGACTTGCAAACATAACTTAATTACACATAAAAGAATTCATAGGAGATTCAAATATTTCTCATAGATAAAATTGATCATAAACCCATAATTCATCGGATCTCGACAAACACACCGCAAAAAGAGTTACATTGAATAGATCTCCAAGAAGATCAAGGAGAACATGGTATTGAGATTCAAAGAGAGAGAAGAAGCCATCTAACTAATAACTATGGACCCGAAGGTCTGTGGTAAATTACTCACAACTCATCGGAGAGGCTATGGTGTTGATGTAGAAGTCCTCCGTGGTTGATTCCCCCTCCGGCGGAGCGCCGACGAAGGCTCCAAGATGAGTTCTCGCGGATACAGAAGGTTGCGGTGGTGGAAATAGTTTTTCCTGGTCGCCCCTGATGCTCTCGGGGTGCGTGGGTATATATAGGAGGAAGAAGTAGGTTAGTGGACTCCCGAGGGGCCCACGAGATAGGGGCGCGCCCAGTAGGGGGGCGCCCTCCACCCTTGTGGCCTCCTCGATTGTTTCTTGACTTCCACTCCAAGTCCTCTGGATCACGTTTGTTCCAAAAAGATTTCTCCCGAAGGTTTCATTCCATTTGGACTCCTTTTGATATTCTTTTTCTTCGAAACACTGAAATAGGCAAAAAACAATACGGGATGGTTCTCCGGTTAGTAGGTTAGTCACAAAAATGATATAAAAGTGTAAAGTAAAGCCCATAAACATCCAAAACGGGTAATATAATAGCATGGAACAATCAAAAATTATAGATACGTTGGAGACATATCACCCAACATGATCGGGAGAGTACCCCCCTCCCGGCTAGGAAGATGAGGCCAGGGACAGAGAGAGCGGCTAGGCGATGCCCTGGTGACCACCGCCAGGACCAGAGAGCACGACCTTCTAGGAACTCCAGCAAGGAAGATGAAGTCGGAGTCAACGAGCCTAACGGGCTCCAGCTGGAGGTGGTGGTGGCGTCTAGGCAAAGCACCCCATGCAAATCGCTCTGTTGGGGTCCATCTGCAGATGATGGTGCTACCGGCGCCTAGCTGGTGTTGACGGTGCTGCCGGTGTTCAGTCGGAGTCCTCCTCGTCGTCTTCGGACTTGATTACCGGATGCCCGCCGCCGCCGTCTTCCCCATCGGTGTCTTCCCCATCAGTTTCCCGCGTCTTGATGGAGAGCGTGTCGGAATCCACCAACTTCAAGAGGAGGACGTGCGCCTCCCCAAGATAGTGGGCGCGAGCGAAGGTTTTCCACCCATGCCTAAAGTACATGATTTGGGGCGCGGGAAACTCGATGTTCGCCCACACGGCACCATTACAGCAGCCGCTCCAACACAGCCACAGCCCGAGCGGCTGATCAACCTCCATCACCCTGGCGAAAGGGCAGGAGAGCCGCAGGCGACTACGGGGAGGATCAAGCAGCTCGACGATGAACTTGAGCGCTGTGTCCCCTGTTTGACCCTCTACCAGGGACGGAGTAGTCGGAGGAGAAACAACAAGTGTGTCACTTCGTGCACCTCAACCACGGGCGCTGTGTTGACCCCGACCTTGCCCCGTGGGTCGGCATCATGCACTAGAACCGGCCTCTACAGCATGGTGTCAAGGAGAAGCTCTCGCCACTGTGGCCGAAGCTCGAGCCTGGCCTCTTCCTCTCGCCATACTGGAAGCAGAGGCAAAGAAAGGAAGGAGAAGAAGGTGGATGAGCATCGCCGCCCTCACACCCCTCCTTTTATGGTGGGGAGCGTGGGGGTTGGCTCTCCACTACCCAGGGGCAATCGTCCCACTCCACCAATCCAACCCCCTACATCCCTGGTTGGTGTATTTCTCCATCGGCTACCCAGTTTCGCCAAGCCGGCGCTCTAGCTCTTCTAGTTAAAGCACTGCCACCACAAACCGTCCTTCTGCACCAATCCCATGCCCCACGCAGCGGCATGGGAAAGAGGGGAAGGCTGTGTTAAACAAGGGAGTGATGGCGAAAATGATAGTTACCCCAAATTACGCGTGGGCGCTCTAATGGCCTCCAGCGTATGCTTGTGCCCTGATTTCGACGTAAATGGCCTGCATCAACCAAATGTCGAAGATACCTGGGTGAAGTTCGGGGCCGACTCATGTCCATATTAATAAAGAAGCAAAGAAGATCTCAAAACACAATGCCATCTTCGGCAAGGTAAATGCGTGGGTCTGTGCATTATTGGGCCTAGCCCAACGATTCACAACAGCACGTGTGATCTAGGCCTGGGGGCTCATGTCGGTGCAACAAACATGGGCATTTGCTACCCTGACTTATGCACAGACATATCACAGTTCCCCTGGCAAGTATCAAGTTCCATACAAAACCAAACCAGAGAAGCCGCTCTTCGTGAGATCAAGGAGCACATTAAGAAGACCAAGGCTCGGAGCAAGCCACAAGATTCACAACAGAAGCAGCCGATCCCGGCAAGAACGGGCCAGCAAGACAAGATCCGGCAAGCTCATCAAGCAAGGACTCACCGCCAATCGCCAGCGCTCCCCTCCATGTCGAGCCCGCAGGTGATTAGGTGGAGGCAGCCCATGTGTGTCAGCTTGCTGGGAGGAGGATTACCTTTATTGACACCTGCCCTAATGGCGTGTCAAGCTAATAAGAGGTCGGTGTATAAATGGTGCATCACCCTTGCCGGGGTTCACCCTCCACACGACACCTAGCAGCGCATTTAATGCGTTTTGTCCTAACTAGCAGAGATAGGTATGATAGAGCTGTATCAATCTAATAACCCTGTAATGACCCTTTTGCCACTATGGTAACCCATTGAGCAATAAAAAGACGGCCAAGGCAACCTTTATAGGGGTTTGTACCCTCACAACAGACACGCATAGATATCCGTGCAACTGCCCTCTCCTAGCGACTTGCCAGGGGAAAGCGCTCCATGTATTTTCATCCATATCCACCCAATATACCAAAGTAGGTGTAGGGTTTAACGCTTCTCAGCGTCCCGAACCCTGGTAAAACCGTGGCGCCTCCTGTTGTGCTTCCTCTTCGCGCCAACTGGCCCCCAGCCGAACCAGCAAAGGAGCAGCCCTGCCCCATAGATCGCCGGTTCCACGCCGACACATGAATATAACATTGGTTTAAGCCTCCCCCAAGCTTGTGCAATACTTTCTCCGTCACTGCAGGCACTGAAATTGTCAGTAACAGGTAGTTTGATAGCAAGATAATTCGTAACAAGTAATAGATAGCAATATAGTAAAAGTAGGTGCAACAAGGTAGCCCAATCCTTTGTGTAGCAAAAGAGGGACCGAAACCGTCTCTTATAGTAAGCAAAATGATCTTGAGGACACACGGGAATTTCATCTAGTCACTTTCATCATGTTTGTTTGGTTTGTGTTCGCTACTTTGGTAATATGATATGTGGGTGGACCGGTTCTTAGGTGTTGTTCATACTTGAACAAGCCTCCCACTGATGATTAACCCTCTTGCTGCATCCGCAACTACGAAAGAAGAATTAAGATAAAATCTAACCATAGCATTAAACATATGGATCCAAATCAGCCCCTTACAGAATAACGCATAAACTAGGGTTTTAGCTCCTGTCACTCTAGCAACCCATCATCTAATAACTACTCCACAATGCATTCTCTTAGCCCGAAAGATGGCGTAGTGTCATATAGTCGATGTTCACATAACACCACTAAGGGAATCACAACATACATATCATCAAAATATTGAACGAATATCAAATTCACATGATTACTTGTAACAAGACTTCTCCCATGTCCTCAAGAACAAAAGTAACTACTCACAAACCATATTCATGCTCAAGATCAGAGGGGTATTAAATAGCATAATAGATGTGAACATATAATCTTCCACCAAATAAACCATCTAGCATCAACTACGAGATGTAATCAACACTACTAGTCACCCACATGTACCAATCCGAGGTTCGATACAAAGATTGAACACAAGAGATGAACTAGGGTTTTGAGATGAGATGGTGTTGTTGAAGATGTTGATGAAGATTGGCCCTCCCATGATGAGAGGGTTGTTGGTGATGACGATGGCTTCGATTTCCCCCTCCCGAAGGGAAGTATCCCTGGCGGAATTGCTGCGCCGGAGAGCAAAAGTGCTCCTACCCATGTTCCGCCTCAAGACGGCGGCATTCCATCCCCAAAGTCATCCTCTTAATTTTTTTCTAGGGAAAATGAAATTATATACCAGAAGATGGGCACCCGAAGCTGGCCAGGGGGCCCACTACCCACCAAAGCGCTCCAGGGAGTAGGCGTGTCCTGGTGCCTAGTGGGCACCTGCTGGCCCCATCTGTTATTTTTTTCTCCAATATTTTTTATATATTCCAAAATAATTCTCCGTAAAATTTTAGCTCATTTGGAGATGTGCAGAGTAGGTATCTCTGACATAGCTTTTTTAGGTCCAGAATTCCAGCTACTAGCAATCTCCCTCTTTGTGTAAACCTTGCATATTATGAGAGAAAAGGCATTAAATTACTCCACAAAGTGTTATATTGCATAAAAAACACTATAAATAACAGTAGGAAAACATGATGCAAAATGGACGTATCATTATCTATGAATAGTACAAGTCTCCAAGTAGTGCATCTTCACGGACGTGGTTATTCAAATAGATTCATAACCCTACATGGGTGTACTTCTTCACACACGTGTTCACTACTCACCACCATATAAACATCATGTATTCATAGACCTTCAAGCAGAAGCCTGGCAAGGGTATCGGCCACAACCGTTAACCTCATAAGACTCTAGTCCATGTTTGTCACCTATCTGAGGCTGAACCCACAATGGAAGTCCAGCCAAAGTTTCCATCACGACCCCAACCGATGTGTGCAGTGTTCCCAATCCCACCTCGCCGGATAGTACTACACTTGGTACACCTTGCCACGTGCGTAGCTATCCCTAGCCCACCCTGTCGGGTAGTGTCCGCTTGGTAAGACTAATAGCACAACCTAGAAACACCAGAAACTAGTTGCAACTCCTAGACATAGATCGAGGTACGTTAATAAGCTAAGAGGGGTTGAGCTACCGGAACCCAATGTGTGGTAGTAGCTAGTCTTGGATGACAAATACATAACTCAGTTCTGATGAGCGGTTTCAATGAGACAACCCACCATGCATGTACTCCTACATGGCCTCTCATCGCCACCTTTTAATTAGGTTCACACACTTGACTCTCATCATTAGGACATGAACATGACCATTCCAATTCATTGCCCAGATGGATCAGACCTGCCACAACTCTAAGCATAACAACCATAGCATAGATGCAGTCACAATATGGCTCAACCAACTCCTAATCATGATAGTAAGGTTTAGCTATTTACTATAACAATGATAGGTCATGTAAAGGTATGGGTTCAACTATCAAAACAAGTAACAGTTGAATCGTTGTTGTCCTAATGCAATAAAAGATCGCAAGAGCGAGAGAGTGGGATTGTATCAAAATGATCAAGGGGGTTTGCTTGCCTGGCAGGTCGAGAACGAAATACTGCTCCTCCAGTGGATACTCGAGCGTACCCTTAGGAACATGTCTTATCACGGGGAACAACACCGAAAAGGGGTAAATCAATACACAAGTGCAACAATATGATGCATGATTATGACATGGCAATATGCAGGTGTTTGAGCTAATGCAATTCACACGGACAGTTCAATTAGCGAGTATGGGAAGGCTTGTGGAGGTTTAGCAATAAAAAGGGAATATATGCGTTCTCTCAAGCAGATAAGAACAAGACCCAGAGTTAAATGAAGTCCAATTGAACCAAAGGTCCAAATACGAGATGTATGAAGCATTTAAAACGTCATTTAGTTTATTTGACCTAAAATGTAGGTGTGAATTGCTCTAACATGCATGAAAATGTACAGATGAAGAGATTCAATTTTTCTGATAATCTTTCATATATAAATTATTTAATTCTGAGTTATGATTGATTTTGTATGAACTTTTGAAGATTAATTACTTGGGAAAATTTCTGAAAATAAATAAATCATTTTAGATTTATTTAAAATCCAGAAAAGCTTCAGGACATCAGCATCATGTCAACTTTACATCAGCAAGTCAACAAGGTCAAACCTGGCCAGTGGATCCCATTTGGTTATTAACACAACGGCGAAAAATGTTAAATGAAACCTAACCAAGGATTAACAGGGCTGGGGCCTACTGTCAGTGACTCTGGATGTTAATTAAGGGTGAGTAGCTTCTAATTAAGCAGGGACATGTCAGTCTGCCACGGTTTGCACGCCACGGCCAAAACCCGCAGCGGAGTCCCGCGCGGAGTGGCTCGGGCTTCACCTATAAGAGGCGGTTTGGGGCGCGGTCGGTCCCGTTAGAGCTGGCACTCGGCCGCATCCAACGGAGGGCGTGTCATCGGAGGGTGCTTCTAGCCTCGCCGGAGGGCGTGTGGAGGTGTGTCTTCGGTGGATCTCGTGGGATTCAGTTAGTGTTTGTCTTCGGTGGATCCGTTTGGATCCGGTCTTTGTTTCTCTGATTATGTGTAGGTCGGATCCTTCTGATCTACGCTTTTCTTCATCGGCGCGGTTGTTGTTGTGATATGCTGGTCCTATGGGGTTTTAGCACGACGACTTCCCGACTGTCTACAACAACAATGTTTGTCTGGATCCGATGTGGAAGGGACGATGACGGCGGCTTGGCTTCAGTTCGCTCGAGTGCTTCTAGTCGTTTAGAATCTGGATGCAATTTTTTACCCCTGATGTTCATTGTATGACCTTGAGATCGGAAGTTTTCTCGTAAAAATTACAATTTATAGAGATATTAAGCTCCCTCGAATTGAAGCGCTCTGGTGCTTCTAGAGTTGTGGGGTCACTAGGACCCCACGTGTAAGTGTGTATTGTTTAGTTTATTTCTTCTTCCCTTTTTATTTTTTATTTTTTCACATTTTAATTCATGAGCACTTATTCAAATTTGTGTACTTTAAAAGACACAAACATATTTTGAAATTCTTCAAATTCATTACTATTGATTAAATTTGTGGATATTTTTAAAGTTCACGGCCATTTAAAGTTTGTGAACATATTTTACATTTGAAAACATTTTATATTGAGAACATTTTTGAACCATGAATACATTTTAAATTCATGAATGTTTCTAAAATGCATGATTTTAAAAGTAATTATATTGTTTAAGTTCCTTAAACATCATTTAATTAAATAACCTTCTCAAATAAAAAAAGATAGGCGATTTTTCTGAGCTAGCAGTCGGGCGAGCAAAAAAACTAAATGGACGAGAGGAGCAAGGAGCCAAGCTAAGCGAGCAAGAGCTTTGTGTGCTAGCCATATGAGTGTCACTGTAGCAATTTCATGGGTTTAGCCTGAAATAAGAACTCCCAAGAGGCTCAAATAATCACCATCGGGCTAACACTAAGGCTAAAATGTGCAAAAAAATCATAACCCACGCATGAAATAACTCCTCCCTTCTTTTGAAAAAAAAACTCCAACAGCAACTCAATACGATATAGAAAAAAAACACCACCAAAAATAAACTAAAACACAAAGCAAACACAGATAAAATCAAAACAACTAATCACAATAATCTATAAATATAAAATGTTAATTGAACAAGTGAAGAACGGCGCGACTGCTTTTGGAACATGTGCCCAGGCAAACGTGGCGCCGTATCTCTCTGAATTGCAGAAAGGGGAAAGATTAGCGGTGCAGCCGGCGCATGTGTGATTAGGGCGGCTGCTAGCGTGTCACCGTGTGGTTGGGCACGTCTGTGCGGGGTGCTTGCCGACCCTCTGAACTCATGCTTGTACGGCTCAGGACGAGGGAGGTGAGGCAGGGACGCCTTTGAGATGGCTTGTCAACCACGACAAGGGTGAAGGAACAACACCGACAGCGACGCCCGCTACCGCCGCAGGCTGGGAGGGGTGTGGCTGGGGCACACGGCACGACGGTGGTGTTGGCCAAGACGGCTCTGTGCGCAAAGGGGGCTACGCGGCAAAAGGCACAAATTTGACCTCAGGGCGAAACTATTTCACAAACTAAACTGTTTTTGAAAACATTTCACCCAGCTGATCCTTTTGTGCAGCGCCCGACATTAAGGCATATGAAATGTTAATTGAGCAAGTGTAGAACGGCACAGTGAAGCGCGCGTTAGCCTCTAGCGGGGACTAAACCCAAGTGAGGTAACAGAGATTTTGGCCTATCATCAAATCAAAAAAGAAAGAAAAAACAGAGATTAGGGAGTCCCGTGAGGACTTTGCCTCCAACCATGATTCCTTCCTAGATTTGGCATCCGAAAAATTTGGAGGCGTATAGCTGCCGGATTTGGACCCGATAATTCCGGTTTCGACTTGAAGCAGACGTCTCTTTCCGTTTCTTTTTGAGGGAAAGCAGACGTCTCTTTTCAATCTGGAGGTATATGTATATATATATATGTCACGCGAGGTCCTGGTTTCAATAGATCCGTGGTTGCAAAGCCTTGTGCTTTCGTAGGAGAGAGGCCTTGTCAACGATGGATTTGGCCGAGAATTCGATCGTGTCCGCGGCTTTCCCGCTGCTGGTGCTTGCGCCGCCGCCAGATTCAGATTGTTCGTCGTACAAGGTCTTCAGTTTACCCGAGCAGAAGCTTCAAGATGTAACTTCGTCGGTGTCGACTAAGAAGGTATGCTTTGCGACGCCGCAAGGCTGGGTCCTGGTCCTGAGCTCCTCCGATTCCTCGCCAGAAGACGCAGGGACCCATCTCCTGAACCCTAAGGACGGATCAAAAATCGAGCTTCCGACTCTCAAGGACGACGAGGTCCCGTGGACGTGCAGGTGCGTCTTGTCCAACGTCGTGGTAGTGCCTGGCTGCAGCAGTAGGAGAATCAATTCACTCTTTCTGTTGATGATTATGTGTTACATAAATGGTATTTATACACAGGGTATTGCCCGAGTCATGAGGCACGCAGGCCCTCGATCCTATACACGTGGGCATGCATAACAACCCATTACAACACAACTCAACACCCCCCTCAGCCGGAACGCCATTGGCATGGACGTTGAGGCTGGACCGGAACTCGTGGAACACCGGAGATGGCAAGCTTTTTGTGAACAAATCAGCAAATTGGGAGCTCGAGGGGACGTGCAAGACCCGTACATCACCGAAGGCGACGCGATCACATACAAAATGAAGGTCTATCTCGATGTGTTTGGTACGTTGATGCCAGGGCCGGCCCTGTGTTTCGGGAGGCCCTAGGCGAACTCGACGACATGGGCCCCTATGTCCTAAGTCCTAAGACAATATATATGTATGCGTGTGTTATATATATAACTTATTATAAGAAGTAACTTTCAATCACACATCTTTAGTTTTAAGTATGAGTATAATAATTCAAATGACTCCATCGAGAACAATAATAACCAAATTTGAACCGACTCCATAAAAAACAATGGTACTAAAAAGATCGCAAAATGAAAGTAATATGACATGGTTACCTCAAATAAGAACGAAATTAGACTGACTCCATCGACAACAATAATACTTTAGTGCTTTAAAAAAAGTTTCTTCGGGCATTTCGTGATGCGAAGTCATTAAGGGCACAATCAAGATCAACATTGTCCAAGATATCCTTCTCAATGCAGCACATAGTCAGGCCATTCAATCTATCTTGCAACATAGTTGACCTCAAATAATTTTTCAGTAGTTTCAGTTTAGAGAAACTTCTTTCAGCTGAGGCTACAGTCACAGGCACTGTTAAGAGGATCCGATAGGCAACAGAGACATTTGGATAGCAATCTACAGCCATAACAAACTGAAGAATCTCAAGCGCTGACATCAAACCATCTGGCGAAGTTACCTGCAACACTTTTAACTCTGAGACAAAATCATGAAGATCAACATCAGATGATTTATCATCAGAAAAAGCTTTTGCAAAAGTAGCGCAACATTCCTGTAGTTTGCTATCATCCAAGGACTTCAGATTTTTTGAATTGAATAAGAAACCAAACACCTTTTCAAATTTCTTCAACTGATCAAAGCGGCTGGTCAATGAAAGAATTGCATTGTCAACAATGACTAGAAAGTAATTAACTCTGAAGGATTCCATAGCTGACAATTGTATTTCTTCTTCTTGATCATTGATTTCATCATGATGCCTCTTTCTTTTCCGTTGACGTTTTGAAGGAAATTCTGGCTCTATGTCCATATCAGATGCAATGGCTTTTGCTATCTCAATACTAGCTTGAAAGCCTTCATCTCTATACTTCTTAAAATATAATATGACCCCGTCAATGTGTTTTATAGTAGCATCAATGCACACCATCTTTTCCTGCAACTTTTGGCTCACCATATTTACAGAGAACAAAACATCATGCCAGATAACCATGCCAACTAAAGTTTCAAAATTCTCAAGTGCACTGACCAAAGATTGAGCATCACTTACAGCTGCTGGGTCATCAGTAGAAGTCTCCTCCAATTCCTTCAAAGCTGAAATTACATGGATAGCTTGGTACCTGATAGGCTGCACACTCTTTATTCGACTCTCCCAACGAGTACTGGACAAAGGCTTGAGAGTTAGTTTTGTTCCTTTTGGGAGATTGTCAAGTAAGATCTTCCACCTTTTAGTAGAACGTGAAAACAACACGTATATCCGTTGTATAATACCAAAGAATGTAATAGCCTGTTTGCAAGATTTTGCCATATCACAAAGAGTGAGATTCAAACTATGACATGCACATGGCATATACAATGCTTTGGGGTTTTCTTTAAGGAAGCGACTCTGAACACCTTGGTATTGTCCTTTCATGTTGGAACCATTGTCATAACCTTGACCTCTCACATCAGCAGCATTCAAATCAAAAGAACTCAATGTATCCATCAATACCTTCAAAAGCCCCAACCCCGATGTGTCCTCAACCTTTAGGAACTCTAGGAAAAACTCCTCCACTCTCGGAAGGTTGCTTGACATATTGACACAACGCACAATGAGAGTCATTTGTTCTTCATGGCTCACATCCGGGGTACAATCCAGAATAACTGAAAAATACTTGGCATCTTTGATGATCTTTAAAATTACATTTCTCACGGCATTAGCAAGAACTGAGATCAACTCGTTCTGGATTTTGTGGCCAAGATAGTGATGATGGATTTCACTATTTTGAATACGCCGGATGTGTTCTTGCATAACAGGATCAAATTCAGCAATCATTTCAATCGTGCCCAAAAAATTACCATTATTATCTTGATACAACTTCTCATTTGATCCACGAAAAGCCAAAGTATGTTTTGCAAGAAACTTCACAGCTGAAACTATTCTTACCAGAACTTGTCTCCAACGCTCCTTCTCCTTTGCAATCCCCCTTTGCATATCGTCATCAATTGTCTGATTTTTGCTTAGTCTCAACCTAACTTCATTCCATGTATTCATGTTTGTTAAATGATCAACACTGTTCTCATGATCTTTGAGACGCGCACTCAAACGCTTCCAGTCATTCAATCCATCAGATGCCAGCATAGACTTGCTCAGTTTTGATTTGAACAACTTGCAACAAAAACAATATACTTTGTTTGCACCTTTGTGGTAAACCAACCACTTTCTGTCAACAAACTCACCATTACTTAACTTCCTGGAGTAAAAAGCATATGAAAAGTGTCTACCAATGGTGTCTTTCTCGAACTCCAGATCCGGTACTCTAATAGGTCCCTTCTCAATTAAAATATCCCTTTTGCTATTGTCAAGACCTTCCCATGTTCTTGGATCAAAAATAAATGAAAGGGAATCTTCCTGTTCATCATTAGAGGAAGGCTGCAAATTTTCCTCCTCCATTGTACTGTCAGCATCAACTTCAAAATTTATTTGCTCCCCTGTGCTCGCACCATCTTCATTCACCTCAACATCTGGATTTGCATGCTCAGAAGTAGTTTCTTGCCCTTGTTCTTCACTGACATCAATATTGCTTGAAGATGTAAAGAATTTATTCAAAGAACCCTTCAGTGCTAGAATTTTTAGATCACTTTCTTTCTTTTTCCTCCTTTTTTCAGCACCCGACAATTGCTTCTTCTTAGGTAACATGGCAGGCTAATGTCCTAAAATCATGAAGAAAAGATCAAAAGAGGGTACAAAGAATTAAGAATTTATACATCGGATGATTGGAACCCTAGACATGTACATAGAATGACAAAAAATTGATAGATTGGATTACAATGCGTACATACTAAATAAAGAATAAATAACCTGCTACTGAGAATGTCAAATTGAGGTTTGGGGATGGACAGGGATGCGTACTTCTTGCCATATTGCCGTACTTCTTGACTTCTTGACTTCCAGTCGGTGCCGGATGCCGGATGGCTGATTGGCCGGGCTGCCGCCTGCCTGCCGGACTGCTGTGGCGGCGACGGCGAGCTGGCGAGGCGAGGGCAGGGCGACGCGGCAAGGCAAGGCGCCGAGCGACGGATCGAGCGAGAAGGCCGACGGGCGTGAGTCAAGGCGCCGTTTAGGCTCCGCCTACGCGTACGTATCCATCAGCGATTCAGCGACAGGCCTGATCAGCAATCGCTAGCTATATCTGGGCCGCCCAGCACATCAGCGACAGGCCTGTATAGTATAATTTTTTTTTGAGACAAAGGCCTGTATAGTATATGTATACTCCATCATGTGCCCCCCCTCGGCTGGGCCCTGGGCCGTCGCCCCGTCGCCCATGCCCCAGGGCCGGCCCTGGTTGATGCTGAACCGGATTGCACGCGAGGTAGGACGCGCTGATGTTGTCACAATAAATGATGGTGGCTCGCTGTGGTGGACACTTGAGTTCATGGAGGAGTTGGCGTAACCAGCAGGACTCGGCAACGCAGTTGGCAACACCACGATACTCGGCCTCCGCGCTTGAGCGAGAGACAGTGGCCTGTCGTTTGGAGGACCAAGAAATGAGGTTGGAACCAAGGAAGACACAGAAACCAGACGTGGATTTCCTCGTTTCAGGGCAACCGGCCCAATCGGCATCCGTGTATGCAATAAGGTCCTTGGAGGATGACTTGTAGAATTGCAAGCCATAGTGGGAAGTGCCTTGGAGGTATCTCAGAATGCGTTTGACGAGCTGCATATGCGTGTCACGAGGTTCATGCATGAAGAGACACACTTGTTGGACGGCATAAGAAATGTCCGGCCATGTCAGGGTGAGATACTGAAGGGCACCTGCAAGTCTACGATAGTAGGTGGGGTTGGAGAGGAGCTGACCATGAGAGAGGGACAGCTTGGAGCTCGTGTCAATGGGAGTAGAGACGGGCTTGCAATGTAACATGTTGGCACGCTCAAGAACCTCCAAGGTGTACTGTTGCTGACTGAGGAACATCCCCGAGGAGGTGGTGGTGACCTTGATGCCGAGGAAATGGTGGAGGGGGCCCATGTCGGTCATGGCGAACTCAGATTTGAGAGCCGACATAATGTGGTGGAGTGTTTGTGGAGAGCTGGCGGTGAGAATGATATCGTCGACATACACAAGCAAGTAGGCGATGGAGGTGCCGTGATGGAGGATGAATAAGGAGGTGTCACTCTTGGAGCCATGAAAACCAAGAGAAAGAAGGAATGCCCGAAAACGAAGAAACCACGTGCGAGGGGCTTGCTTGAGGCCGTAGAGAGACTTGTTGAGGCGACAAACATGATCCGGACGGGTGGTGTCGACAAAACCAGCGGGTTGGGAGCAGTATACGAGCTCGTTGAGATCACCATGAAGAAATGCGTTCTTGACGTCCATTTGGTGGATGGGCCAAGAGTGAGATGTTGCAATGCTCAACACCACACGAATGGTAGCCGGCTTGACCACCGGGCTGAACGTCTCGTCGTAGTCAACACCCTCTCGTTGTGTGAAACCTCGCAGCACCCATCGAGCTTTGTACCGGGCTAAAGAGCCGTCCACGTTGAATTTGTGACGGTAGATCCACTTCCCCGTGACCACATTAACACCTGCAGGCTTAGGCACCAAAGACCACGTAGAGTTATTCATTAAAGCAGTGTATTCATCGAGCATAGCTTGTCGCCAATTTGGATCCTTAAGGGCGGATTTGTAAGTGGGTGGTATAGGGGAGATGGTAGTGGAGGAGGTGTCGGCTAGGAAAAGGCGACGAGGCATGCAGAATCCAGATTTGGCACGAGTGGACATTTTGTGTGCATTGTGAGGTGGTGCAACGGGTAAGGCGCGAGGTGGTACGTGCGGTGGCGTAGTGCATGGGGGCGGCGATCCCGAGGAAGATGTGGTGGGGCTGGTGGCAGGCTGATCCGATCGACAGGGCTCACGGAGCGAGGAGGATTCGGGTGCAGTGGGGCTGGCAGGCGCGGTAGATGCGGGCGGCGATTGGGTGGGGGGGACGCGCTATCCGCGGTGGTGGTGGACCCGTGCGAGCGACCTGTGGGAAGAGGGCGCGTGGAGGGGCCAGGGGACGCGGGCGCATCGCGACGCGCGCGCACGGGCGTGCATGGGGTGGTGGGGTCCGGCGAATCTGGCGGATTTGTTACATGATCCGAGGAGGCTGCGACAGCCAGGGAGGGGGTAGGTAGGATACGGCGTGCGGGATCTTCTGTGGACGTGCTGGCGGGTGGCGTGGTGTATGGGAATGTGGTTTCGTCAAAAATGACATGGCGAGAGACTAGGACACGGCGCGATTCCAGATCAAAGCACCTATAACCTTTATGCTCGAGGGGATATCCTAAGAAAACGCAGCGGACGGAGCAAGGGGAGAGCTTGTGGGCCATGGTGGAGGATGTATTAGGGAAGCATAAGCAACCGAAGACCCGTAGGTGGTCATAGGTGGGGTGGGAGCCGTGAAGGAGGAAATATGGAGGGGCGTCGACTTAGCAAGTATGTAGCGGTATAAAGTGCTTCTACCCAAAAGGGAGGGGTGAGATTTGCTTGAAAAATGAGTGTACACACGATGTCATTTGTGGTACGAAGGAGGCATTCGGCCTTGCCATTTTGAGGCGACGTGTGTGGGCAGGAGAAACGATAAGTGACGCCGTGGAGGGAGAAAAACGATCGGAGGGAGTTGTTGATGAACTCACCCCCGTTATCACATTGCATGGCCTTAATCATGACGTTGTATTGTGTGCGCACAAATGAGAAGAAGCGTTGGAGAGTGGTGGGCGTGTCTGATTTGTTGCGTAGAGGGAAGGACCAGGAGTAGTGCGTATAGTCATCCAACACAATGAGATAGTATTGATAACCAGAAAAACTTACAACCGGCGAGGTCCACAAATCACAGTGTATGAGATCAAATGGTGCATACGACTTGCTAAAAGAAGAGGGAAAGGGAAGGCGAGCCTGTCGGCCGAGCTGACAAGCAGCACAAGGCTGATGAGCCGCATTATTACAATCTGGAAGAACTGTTTGGGCTAATGTAGATAGAGTATGAGCACCGGGGTGACCGAGCCGGCGATGCCACAAGTCTGATGATGCCGTGGCAAGAAGGGCGGACACCGAAGAAGCTTTATTTCCAACAAAAGGGTAGAGGTCGCCGTTGCTAATGGAGATCATGAGGACCCGCCGCGTTCGAAGATCCTTCACAAGAAAGCCACAAGGGTAAAACTCAACTGAACAAGAATTTTCTTTAGTGAACTTGCGAATGGAGATGAGGCTAGTGACTACGTGTGGGGAAACAAGAACGTTGGTGAGGCGGAAGTCGTGTGGGGGTAGGGCGACGGAGCCGGTGGCCGTGACCGGTATGTGTTGGCCATTGCCGACAAGAATGCTTGATGGAACATGCTTTAAGGAAGAACTAGACGAGGTAAGGGTACCTGGGTTGCCGGTGATGTGGGAGGAAGCGCCGCTGTCGAGGTACTAGTCCGTCGAGGGAGGTTGGGGCAGGCCGTCGTTGCTGTAGGCGGCATTCAACATGGCGAGGTGCTCCCATGATGGTGGCGGTGGAGGGTAGTACGAGGAGGACGGTGGAGGCGCCGAGTGGTACATCGGGTAGGCATGGGCATGGGAGCCGGGGCGGGGGCCGAGAACCCCGGCGGAGTTGGGCGGCACCCATCCAGGTCGATGCAGAGGGAGCGGCATGGTGGAGGCCTGATCGCCGAGGACGACGTGGATGGTGTCGAGGCGCTTGTCGAGGCCGTGGAGGAATTGGGTGGTAAGATCCACCTCCTTGACGGCGTGATCGATGTCGGCGAGGCCGTCGGTGAGGAGCTTCAGGCGACGGGCGTACTCGGTGACGGAGAGATCGCCTTGTCTCAGATTGCGGTACTAGCGATTGAGCACCATGAAGCGTGCAGCCCGATTGGCGAGGAAGAAGGCCTGGATCTTGGTCCAGAGGGCGTACGTGGTGGTGGCGCCGACGACGTGATCGATGAGGGGATCGGCGAGGGTGGCGTAGATCCAGAGCACCACATGGGCATCCAGCTCCAGGTATTGGGCGTCGGCGTTGGGTGGAGGAGGGTGTTCGATGAGGAAAGTGACGCCATAGCGGACAAGGACGAGCAGGAAGAAGGATTTCCACTTATGATAGTTGTGGTCGGCCGGATTGAGCAGAAACTTGATGTGGTTTGTGATGTGATCGAAGAAGATCGGGTGGCGCGGAGCTGGTGGTGGCGGCGCAGGGTTGGAGGAGGAGAAGAGAGGAACGGGGAGGTGCCGGGGGAGGTTGCAGGAGCAGTCGCCGTGGAGGAGAGCGAGCTCGGCGAGGACGCGGCGTCGGTGGCGGTAGGGGAGGAGCCGGGCGCAACCATGGCGACGAAGAGGGGGACCTAGTAACTGATACCAAGTAGGAGAATCAATTCACTCTCTCCGTTAATGATTATGTGTTACATAAATGGTATTTATACACAGGGCATTGCCCGAGTCAGGAGGCACGCAGGCCCTCGATCCTATACACGTGGGCATGCATAACAACCCATTACAACACAACTCAACAGCAGCGTCCTAGTCTTCGACCATGCGAGCCCGGTGATGTGGTTCTGCCGCGTCGGCCAGGATCTCCGGTGGTCGCGTCACGGCTACGACATTGGCTGCTTGGACATCGCGGGCTCTCCTCCCACAAAGAGACACTTCGTCGACGTTGCCGCCGTTAATGGGAGGTTCTTCTTCTGCGAGTCCAATGACTCTCTCGGCACGCTCGACTTCCACGCCAACGACGCCTCGGAGAAGCCGGAGGTGCGGCTGGGCGCCATCGCCGTGCCCTGCGTCCACGTCCCGACGGGCTTTACGGCCACGTACGTCGTCGAGTCCTGCAACGACCTGTTCCTCGTCCATATCGCCTTCCACGGATTATTCGTCGACCGACCAGGGGAGCTCCGCGTCTATCGGATGGATTTCTCGGAGCCGCCGGCTTGGCGCAAGACGGACTGCATCGGGGATCGGGATTTCATCCTCGGTAAATCCAATTTTGCAGCGTCCTGCTCTGCCAGCGGATGTGGACTCAAGCCCAACTGCGTCTACTGGTTGAATTGCCTCAGCTCAGAGAACAGTGATCTGCATGTCTTCGGCCTGAAGGACGGCTCATCAGAAATTGTCAAGCAGTTTGAGAATGTCGTGGGTCTCCGGAAATCCTGGTGGATCGTCCCTGTCGTTGCATAGTCGCTGCAATTTCCCATCATCTTTTTTTTTCTCTGTTCATGTTGGTCATTTTTTGTTATTATTCTGTAAAAGTCTCCGCTGAAATAGAATGTTTTTTTTTGTTTATAGTGTAACTATGTTACATTATACTTTGTTCTAAGAAATTCTATATTTTTTGTAATCTATAATAAATTTAATATATACAAAAGAATATTGTTTTGTTATTAAAAAACCTAAATTCATTTGACACAAAGCAGCAGGAACAGTGAATCAACTTCTAGATCACAGAGCCCAGCAAGAAAACTTGCAAATCATGGGAGATATAGCTAAACATGGAACCAAGAGAGGAAGATGCCGGAGGGGAACTTTTGGTCTATGGGTGTATATACACCCTATATGAAAAGTAATTAGTACTTCAATAAAATGTCAACAAATTCTTAAAATAGTTTTGAAATAAACTCATTTCATTGTATTGCTAAAAAAATCCATAAAAAGAAAAAAATACGTCTTTTCAAAAAAGACAACAAATTCGGTCGAAATAGGGTGAACAGTGAACTATAATAGCAAATAAAAAAATTGGACCCTGAAGTGAACACTAGTTTTCTATTCGTGAAAATTTATATACTAATGCAAATGAAAATCAAGTTTATTGTAATACAAACTTGCAAACTTTTTTGACTTATTTAAGCTATTAATGTTTTTCCATATGATGTGTATATACACCCAGGAACCAAAGGGTATTTCCCAGAAGATGTCTTGATTTCTTCAGATCTTTTTTTTCTCAAATACTCACGAGTGTACGTACTATACATTAAACAAGGGAACGGGATTAAAGAGTCCCTCCACGTTGATGTTATATACTCCCTCCGTCCAGAATTACTTGTCGCAGAAATGAATAAAAGTGGATGTATCTAGAACTAAAATGCGTCTAAATACATCCATTTTTATGACAAGTGTTTCCGGACGGAGTGAGTATTACAACATGAACACCAACTCCACCCCACGGACAACTAGGCTAACTAACTGTCCTAGCCTACTCTGCTAACTTCCAAAGAAAGTGCTAACGTCTTCCTTGAGCATTCCCGCTTGCTTCCACGGTGTACCCTCGGCCAGTATGTTGAGTATAATGTGGCTCATGGAATGGGATGCGCCATCAAACACAATGGCATTGCGATGCTTCGACAACTCCTAGAGCACGAGGGTTGAGACTGTCCTAGTATCCTTCCATGTTCTTCCTGATCAACCCTTCACGGCACACCATTGTGCAATGTTTTCACCCCTCCTTGATGCCCAATCCGGCTTGCCCGCGGCAACAGAAACTGCCATCCAATCTTCTTTGGCAAACACACGGTCCAGTAGCCAGTGGTTTATGGTTTCTTCCTCTTGATTGCAAAAAGGGCATTGCTCCAAATGGTCCAATCCGCGTTGGGCCAGCCGGTCGGAGGTCAGGCACCTGTTCTGAAGGGCGAGCGAAGCGAAGAAATGACATCGAAGTGGAGCTCTTGATCCCCAAGTGAATTGCGTTGCTTGTACCACCTTCCTGTCCCAGACCCTTGATGCGTACGCTGATCTTGTCGAGAAACGCCCGTCCTTTGCCCAGGACCATGCTATGGAGTCATTGGCGTCGAGGTTCAACTGGACCCATGTTGTCTTTGTCCACAAATTTCTTCAGATATAACACCACATGAGCATTGACCATAACATGAATCACGAAATCCATACAAAACTAGTTAGTGCACTATTACACTCTTCCTTGTAGGCAGAAATCACTAATCTATTGCAAGGAAAGGAGAAGATACCATGTCAGAAATTTCAAAAATGAACAGAACATGGACGCAGTCATAAAAACTAAACATCACTAGTAACTCTAAGAAGCTTTGAAAGGAAAAAATTGCATCAACGCAAAGAAAAAGAAAAAAAGGACAATACAAAAAGGTTTGCATGATTCATCGACTAAACTGCTGGGAAATGTTGCATGAAAAAAGAATCTACGCACACACAAGCTCTATCCATGGAGATGCATAGCAACGAGAGGGGAGAGTGTGTCTACGTATACCCTCATAGACCGTAAGCGGAAGCGTTTAGTAACGCGGTTGATGTATTCGAACTTCTTTGTGATCCAACCGATCGAGTACCGAACGTACGACACCTCGCGTTCATCACATGTTCAACTCGGTGTCGTCCTCGCCTTCTTGATCCACCAAGATGGGTGAAGTAGTAGATGAGTTCCGGCAGCATGACAGCATGGTGATGGTGGTGGTGATGCTATCTCCGCGGGGCTTCACCTAAGCACTACGAAAATATGACCGAGGGACGAAACTGTGGAGAGGGGCGCCGCACACGGCTAAGAGATTGTTGTGGTTATGTGTGGCGCCCCCTCCCACATATATATAGGCGGGGGAGAGGGGAGGCAGCCAGGAGGTGCCCCAAGTGGGGCTGAATCCCACTTGGGCTCCTGCCCCTAGCTGTGCCCCCTTCCATGTTTGAGTGCGGGAGGAAGGCAGGGGGTGGTGCCCCCCTTTCTTTCTCTCATGAGGAGGGAAAGGCAGGAGGGGCCAGCCCTCCCCCTTTCCTCCCCCTAGGGCTGGCGGCCAGGGAGAGCGGCGCGCCAGCCCCCTTGTGGGCTGGTGTGTCTCTCCCATTGGCCCATTAGGTCCATAGACTTCCCGAGGGTGTCCGGAACCCCTTCCGGTGATTCGATGATTACCCGCTGCACTCTGAAACTCTTTCAGTGTTCGAATAGTATCGTCCTATATGTCAATCTTTACCTCCGGACCATTCTGGATCTCCTCATCGTGTTCGTGATGTCATCCGGGACTCCGAACAATATTCAGTCACCAAACATAAAACTCATATAACACGATATCGTCAACGAACATTAAGCGTGCAGACCCTACGGGTTCGAGAACTATGTAGACATGACCGAGACACCTCTCCGGACAATAAGCAATAGCGGAACCTGTATGCCCATGTTGGTTCCTACATAGTCTGCGAAGGTCTTTATCGGTCGAACCTTATGACAACAACGTAATTCCCTTTGTCTGTCGGTACGTTACTTGCCCGAGATTCGGTCGTCGATATCTTCATACCTAGTTCAATCTCATTACCGGCAAGTCTCTTTACTCGTTCTGTAATACATCATCTTTTAACTAACTCCTTAGTCAATTTGCTTGCAAGGCTTCTTGTGATGTGTATTACCGAGAGTGCGCAGAGATACCTCTCCAATACACGGAGTGGCAAATCCTAATCTCGATCCATGCCAACTCAACAGACACCTTCAGAGATACTTGTAGAGCATCTTTATGATCACCATTTATGTTGTGACGTTTGATAGCACACAAGTTATTCCTCCGATATCCGAGAGTTGCATGATCTCATAGTCAAAGGAATATGTATTCACTACAAGAAATATGTCAACTGGTGACCTTCTGTGAGTGACCCTGGAAGAATTGGTCATATATCTATGACCATTTGAGACCAATTGGTCAAAAGCTGATCGGGGGGCTCCAAACCCTAAACCATTGCAACCATTTTGGTCAGAAAGGTCGTAATTTCCTTACACGAAATGGTCATAAAGCAAACAACGCTAGTCCGCTGCCTTATTTCTAGTTGTTAACGACCAATATAGATGGTCATAGCCTTGTAAATTATGGTGGGTTGCTATGACTAGGCGCCATCTCAACAGTTTTGCCTATGTGTCATGTCCATGTGTCAATTTTTGCCCTAGGTTGTGAAGCAACCTATATTTCTGTTATTCCAAAAATTCCCAAAAAATTCTCATAAATTGTTTGGATCATATCTTCATCAAATATGTCAAAAACCTTCCTTGCCTAGTTCAAAATAATTCAACAATATTCATTTTCCTATTGTGTTCAAAGCAGCACTTTGTGAAGGAAGTACCACTTTGGCATGTCCAAATAGTGTCCATTTTCTACAGTGCTTTCCTATGCCCAAATAACCATCCTCCACCAAATGCCAGCTCAATCCATTCATTATTTTGAGCCCAGCTTCAACATTCGTATTTATGTCTAGTGTGGTACTTTGCAAAGCAAGTACCACCTAGGCTCCTCCTTTTGAGCTGAAATTTTTTGAAGACGGTCTTCTTACTAACTGATCATCCTCAGCCAAAACTCATGCCCATTAGCCATTTATATTTCCCATACCGCTAATCAAACACTTGGCTGCTAATTCATGTTTGAGCCTCAATCGGTCTCCTCGTGAGAATCTTATGTTGTAATTTTCTTCCTAGCACCTACCTGGGGAGTGCCCAACCCACTAGACATGCCTAGGCCGCCCAGAACACATGGCAACGCCACGGTCACGTGGTGACCACGCGGCGGGCATGCGAGTTTACGCGCTCTAGAGTTGGGGCCCTTGGCCACCGCCCAAAGCTCGACATATCGCCACCAAACCATGTATTTATGATTAAATAGGTACATATGTAACTAGATGATTTTTGGAAAAAATAAATAGCAATCTATGAGGCAGCTGCAGTTCAAATTTGACCCGCTTCAAGCTGAATCGGCGGAAATTTGTCTTTTTCACGAGAGGTGATTCAAAACTTTTTACATCCAACCATTTGGTCACTTATGCATTAAATATGTCCTATTATTTTAGAAAAATGATTTGGTCCAATTTTCCAACAATTATTTGGGAGGTCCTTCACAAAAAAACCTCCTTTTCGGCACCCGAAAAAAATGGAAAATGGTTTTTTCGTCCAAAGAAAATGAAAACTTCCTTAGGCAACATTGTTTGCCATTCCAATATGCACCCTTGTGCACAATATGAGATCATTTGAATAAACTATGCCATGAATGTGGCCATAAGATTGATCATTTGGCTTGAAAGCCATTCATCTCCATACGTGATAGCTCGTTTCTGAGAACACTTTTTTAAAATAATTGTCGTATTACAAGTTTGTTATTTTCCTGGGAACTTGGCCACATATAATGACACAATGTGAAGGTTTCCCAACTTTTTGATTTTTTTTGAATTTTTTATGCCCGTTTCAAAATGCGGTCAAAACGGCGGGAATGACCGTTCCTAGCTAGTGGTTGAATCTTGGAATTTTTTTTGGTGTTTCTCTGATTAAATAGATACTTATGTACCTAGAAATTATTTTTGGAAAAAATAAAGAGCAAACTACAAGGCAGCTACAGTTCAAATTTGACCCGCTTCCAACTGAATCGGCAGAAATTTGTCTTTTTCATGGGAGGTGGATCAAAACTTTTTACCCCCAATCATTTGGTCAATTGTGCATTAAATATGGCCTAGTATTTTAGAAAAATGATTTGGTTCAATTTTGCAACAAATTTTTGGGAGGTCCTTCACAAACACTACAAGAAATATGTCAACTTGTGACCTTCTGTCAGTGACCCTGAAAGAATTGGTCGTAAATCTATGACCATTTGAGACCAATTGGTCAAAAGCTGTCTGAGAGGCTTCAAACCCTAAACCATAATGACCTTTTAGTCAGAAAGGTCTTAATATCCTTACATGAAATGGTCGTAAATTTGTGAACATGATTTACAATGTTATTTTTTGTCCATCATTGACCAATTTACATGGTCGTAACATGTAATAGCAATATATTTTTAGTTATAAAGTGGTGACTGGACAGACACCTAAGCAATTTGTCCTACGTGTCATGTGACGTGGCATTTAGATTATGAAATCTTTATTTATTATTTTAAAGCTTTATTAGATTAATCTTTAATCAGAAACTAACTCTAGGTTAATTAAGTGGTGGGGCCCAACTGTCATAGGCTCAAAAGTAAAATAAATGGGCAATTAGCCTCTACCGACGCGGTTAGCTGGCAACTAAACGCCGGTGACCTATGGTCACGACGGATGCTCACCGGATTCGCTGCTCTGGCGTCCATTTGATGCGCGGATGGGTTTTACAAGGGTCTGGCGCTCACGCTCATCTCTGGTGATGCTTTTGGTCGCGGGGGTCATTGGAAACAGGGTCGCGCGACAAGGTTTGGCGGCGGCCATGGCAAGGGTGCGACAGCGGTGATGCTATGGGGCACAAGCGGATGTGGTGAGGAGCTCTACGACCTCCTGGGATGTCTAGGTGCTCGGCCGCGTCCTTGTTTGGGTCAGGCAAGGGCGATAGCAGTAGCGGGCTACACGGCGGCGGCAACCAGCTCTGGCCATGGTGGGGAACACGGCTAGAGGACACATTCGACGAGGGAAACAGGGGGGAAATGGAGAGGAGATCGCTACGGTTCCGCACGAACGGTCAGTGGCCTCGGGGGCAGCCTGGAGCAGTCGAATCGAGTCCGACCATGGCCATCTTGGCCGTCCGCCTGGTGCACGCGAGGCAGCACCCCAGCCAACTCCGGTGTTCGCACGCAGGTCCGATGAGTGCGTCAGGGCTCCACGGTCCTGGCACATGGCTGACGGCCTTCGCCGTGCTGCCGTTCCTTGGCAACGGCAAGAGTCGAAGCTTTCCTCTGCATTGGTCGAGAGGAAGAAGAAGACCAGGAGGAGCGGGGAAGAGATAAGGTGGGGCCCGCCCGTAAGTGGCCATAACTGACTCCCATAGACCAGTTTAAGCGGAAGCGTACTTCTGGAAGTACGTTTTCTGTTCCCTAAAGCACGCACAGCCATGCCTTCCTAATGGATTACACTTTATTCGATCGAAGGCGTTTTCCAGGAAAGGCGCTTTCATTCTCAGCCGGCGCCAAAATAGCTATGTTCTGGACGTCCACTGGTTAAGAGAAGAAATGCACAAGTTTTAATTTGTTTTCTACCTAACGAATGAATGGCCATAACTTTGCAACCGTAAGTCGGATTAAGGTGATTCAAAAGCCCAACTTCAATGTTTGTCGAGCCTTATCCAATTATAGTGGTCTCATGAACATTTGAATATTTATTTTGGCAGCCACTATTCATTTGGAAAATGTCATAGTTCTACGGTGATGATTCCTTCTGGTTATTCAATGACTTGCTAGGTTAATACATGCATTGTGTTGCCCTGTTAGCAATAATACTTTATTGTACTTACCATGTTGATGCTATGACTTGACCTCATACCATGCTCTCGATTTATTTGACATTTTATTTGAATTTTATATGCATGTTTCAAAATGCGGTTAAAACGGCAAGCATGACCGTTCCTAGCTAACGGTTGAATGCTAGAAAACTTTTGGTATTTCTCTAATTAAATAGATACTTATGTACATAAAAATTATTTTTGGAAAAGTTCATAAGCAAACTATGAGGCAACTGCAGTTCAAACGAAAATGGTAGGTCCTTCACAAAAATAGTCATTTTGGGCACTCGAAAAATGGAAAATGAATTTTTTGACCAACGAAAATTAAAACTTCCTTAAGCAACATTGTTTGTCATTCCAAGATGCACCCTTTTGCACAATATGAGATCATTTTAACAAACTATGCCATGAATGTGGGCATAAGATTGATCGTTTGGCTTGAAAGCCATGAATCTTCAAACTTGATAGCTCATTTCTGAGAACACTTTTTTAAACAAATTGTCGTACTACAAGTTTCTTATTTTTCCTCATAACTTTGTCACATATAAAGACACAAAGCGAAGGTTTTTCAATTTTTTGATTTTTCTCGAATTTTTTATGCCCGTTTCAAAATGCGGTCAAAACGGCGGGCTTGGCCGTTCCTAGCTAGTGGTTGAATCTTGGAATTTTTTTGGTGTTTCTCTGATTAAATAGATACTTATGTACCTAGAAATGATTTTTGGAAAGAATAAATAACAAACTATGAGGCAGCTTCAGTTCAAATTTGACCCGCTTCCAGCTGAATCGGCGGGAATTTGTCTTTTTCACTAGAGGTGGATCAAAACTTTTGACACCCAACCATTTGGTCAATTGGGCATTCAATATGGCCTAGTATTTTATAAAATTGGTTAGGTCCAATTTTGCAACAAATATATGGTAGGTCCTTCACAAAAAAACTCATTTCAGGCACTCGGAAAATGGAAAATTAATTTTCCGTGCAAAGAAAATGAAAACTTCCTTAGGCAACATTGTTTGTCATTCCAATATGCACCCTTGTGGATGATATGAGATTATTTGAACAAACTATGCCATGAATGTGGCCATAAGATTGATTATTTGGCTTGAAAGCCATGAATCTTCACGCATGATAACTTGTTTCTGAGAACACTTTTTTAAAATAATTGTCGTATTACAAGTTCATTATTTTTCCTGGAAACTTGGCCACATATAATGACACAATGCGAAGGTTTCCCAATTTTTTGAATTTTTTTGAATTTTTTATGCCCGTTTCAAAATGTCGTCAAAACGGCGGGAATGACCGTTCCTAGCTAGTGGTTTAATCTTGGAATTTTTTTGGTGTTTCTATGATTAAATAGATACTTATTTACCTAGAAATGATTTTTGGAAAATATAAAGAGCAAACTACAAGGCAACTACAGTTCAAATTTGACCCATTTCCAACTGAATCGACAGCAACTTGTCTTTTTCACCAGAGGTGGATCAAAACTTTTTTCACCCAACCATTTCGTCAATTGTGCATTAAACATGGCCTAGTATTTTATAAAATTGATTTGTTCCATTTTTGCAACAATTATTTGGTAGTTCCTTCACAAAAAAACCTCCTTTTGGGCACTCGGAAAATGAAAAATGAATTTTCTGTGCAAAGAAAATGAAAACTTCCTTAGTCAACATTGTTTGGAATTCCAAGATGCACCCTTGTGCACAATATGAGATCATTTGAACAAACTATGCCATGAATGTGGCCATAAGATTGATCATTTGGCTTGAAAGCCATGAATCTTCACGCATGATAGCTCGTTTCTGAGAACACTTTTTTTAAATAATTGATGTATTACAAGTTTATTATTTTTCATGGAAACTTGGTCACATATAATGACACAATGCGAAGGTTTCGCAATTTTTTGATTTTTTTTAATTTTTTATGCCCGTTTCAAAATGCGGTCAAAACGGTGGGCTTGACCGTTCCTAGCTAGTGGTTGAATCTTGGAAAACTTTTGGTGTTTCTATGGTAAAATAGATACTTATGTACCTAGAAATGGTTTTTGGAAAAAATAAATAGCAAACTATGAGGCAGCTGCAGTTCAAATTTGACCTGCTTCCACCTGAATCGGCGGAAATTTGTCTTTTTCACCAGAGGTGGATCAAAACTTTTTACACCCAACCATTTGGTTAATTATGCATTAAATATGGCCTAGTATTTTAGAAAAATGATTTGGTGCAAATTTGCAATAATTATTTGGTTGGTTCTTCACAAAAAAACCTCATTTGGGGCACTTGAAAAATGGAAAATGGGTCTTTTGTGCAATGAAAGTGAAAAATCCCTTAGGCAACATTGTTTTCCATTCCAATATGCACCATTGTGCATAATATGAGATCATTTGAACAAACTATGCCATGAATGTGGCCATAAGATTGATCATTTGGCTTGAAAGCCATGAATCTTCACACATGATAGCTCATTTCTGAGAACACTTTTTCAAAATAATTGCCGTATTACAAGTTTATAATTTTTGCCGGTAACTTGGCCACATATGATGAAACAATGCGAAGGTTTTTCCAATTTTTTAATTTTTTTTGAATTTTTTATGCCCGTTTCAAAAATGCGGTCAAAACGGAGGGAATGACCGTTCCTAGCTAGTGGTTGAATTTTAGAATTTTTTTGATGTTTCTCTGATTAAATAGATACTTTTGTACCTAAAAATTATTTTTTGAAAAAATAAGGAGCAAACTATGAGGCAGCTATAGTTCAAATTTAACCCGCTTCCAAATGAACCGGCGGAAATTTGTCTTTTTCACGAGAGGTGGATGAAAACTTTTGACATCCAACCATTTGGTCAATTGTGCATTAAATATAGCCTAACATTTTAGAAAATTGATTTGGTGCAATTTTGCAACAATTATTTGGTAGGTTATTCACAAAAAAACTCATTTTGAGCACTCGAAAAATGGAAAATTGATTTTTCATCCAAAGAAAATGAAAAATTTTGTAGGCAACATTGTTTGTCATTCCAATATGCACCCTTGTGCTCAATATGAGATAATTTGAATGAACTATGCCATTCCAAAATGCACTCTTGTACAAAAAACACAAGAGAAACAAATAGGAAAATACAACTGCATAAGCTTGAAAAAGTATTTGATGTGCTCCACATGTGCTATGATTGTCAATTATAAAATTGATGTGCTCCAAATTTGCAACAAATATTTGCTAGATTCTAGAATATCATTTTGGACACTCGAAAAATGATTTTCTTACAAAAAACTCATATCTTGGAACACTTTTTTCTAATGATATTAACAATATTCAAAGTTTGTTATTTTTACTGAAAAGTAGATCACACTTGGTGACACAATGCGAAGGTTTTTTATTTCTATATTTTTATAAATTTTTAGGTCGTCAAATAGCACACATGATTCAAAATCTTATTTTGCAATCGATTACGACCAATTTAAATGGTCTTAACATCATCAAAGGGGATACTCTATTCTGATTGGTCTAAAATCAGCTCACGCGGATCATGCCTTAAGCACCGTCGGATGCGCCCGGATCCAACGGCAGCCCACACCCCCCTCGTCGCTCTCACCCCCTCCCTAATCTCGTCCACCCACGAAACCCTAGCCCCCTTGTCCCAATCGCCACCACCGCCTTCTCCCTCCCAGATCCAATCCAAGTTAGAGCCCCCGGCCTCCATCTCCATTCATGCGTGCATCAGCCACCTCCCTCCGGTGGAGCTCCACCCTCTCCTGCGAGGGTCTCTGCTGCCCGCGCGCGCACAACCTCCGTCCCCTGTTGCCCACCGCGGCGGCGCCCCTCCCTCGCTCCTCGATCCAAACCGTCTCGCCTCGGCAGCGACCCACCCGAGCTAGCCAACCCTACCGCACCTGCGCCTATCAACCATGCGTCCCACGCCCATCCGCCCCCCTCTGACCACCCCTTTCCCCCTCCCTCCGATCTGCCATGCCTCCCCTCGCCAGCTCCCTCCTCCTCTCCCGCTCCGCCATGAGGCCCGACCACGCGTGGGCCACCGCCGCTGCCACCGCCGCGATCTCCAGGCCTGCTGCGGCCGCTGCGGAGCCACCCCCTGTGCACCCGCGCCCTCCCCTGCCCCGTCCCCACTCCACGTCGCCCGCGGCGGCCAGGGCCCACACAGGGCCTTCGCGTCGGGCCTCGCGGGCTGCCTCTTCGGCGGCCGCCACGCCGCCGCCCGCTCCTCGTCCTCCGCCGCCACCGTCTTCGAGCGCCGATTCGCCTCCGCCGGTATGGACCCCCGCCACCTCGAAACGGATCGTCGCGTCGCGTTGTGGTATCTCGCTGACGGGGCCTCTGTTGTCTGTTCCTTTGTTTCACAGGGACGAAGAACTCGTATGATGAAGTCCTCACGAGCCTCGCCAAGCCGGGAGGGGGAGCCGACTTCGGCAAGTACTACAGCCTGCCTGCGCTCGCCAATCCGTGGATTGGTGAGTTGTTTCCCAGTCTCCCACCATTTTCGACCGCTATTGTTCCTAGCTCGCGCCGTGTGTTGGGTAAATTGAGAATCTAATCGGGGCCTGGGCGATGTTTTGGTCCCTCTGTTGCTGCTTGTTGTGAGTTGGGGTGGATGAATTGTTAGCTTCTCCAAAGCGATTCGTAATAGGCTCTGATCTACTCCTTGTTGGATAGTCTGTAATGTTGGTGAAATTTGGCTGCTCCACGTGTTCCCATGGAGCGAATTGTCAATTCTAACTGTGGAATTAGTCTATGGATGCGTTGTTTTCTATTCAGTTTTTTGTATATCACTGAATTATGTGAATTGCCGAAGATTTAACCATCACTTTGTTTTCCAGATCGGCTACCCTACTCGCCTCCTATCCACTCCCTGGTCCAAGTGCAAGGCGTTGTGAAATTCAGTAGGTTGGCATGGCGTAGGGCTAGGTTTGCCGAGGCTGCGTAGATTCGTTCATGCAAGTGTTGTGCATGCACGAACGATCAATAGCTCTTGATGTATCAAACATTGCATCCTACTGATGTCAACTGGTTGAGCACACCTAAGAGTATTATGTGCAATTATTTGCATATTGAAAAGCATGCTCTATATTGTTTTGTCACATGCACTTTGGTCTATATATGATGGGAGATTTTGTACATGAACAAAAGAAACAAAGGTAAAACTGTATTTATCACTTTGCATAACCTCAGTACATTTACATGCACACACACACATTTGACTGCTGAGTGTTTGAATTATTGGAATGTGGGGGTTGGTCTGTTTATTCCCATGCTCTTTGCTGGTTTGGGGACTGGTGTGTTATTTGTTGGGCTATTCAATACTGATTTTCGTGGGTTGGGAAGAAAAATGGAGCTGATAATTTGTTAGGCTATTCAAAACCTGGAAGGAAGATGAGTACTTTGGTTACTGATAATTTGTAGTCATGCTAACCGAATTTACAACTATTGTTTGATTCAAACCTTTGTTCTTTTTCTTGGTGTTTACAGGTGCCGATGAGTAGAGGCTGGTCGAATCCTCGATGTCCTACATTGCCTGCTATCTTATTCAATTTTTTTCTTCCCTGTATCTGTCAAGCTTAGTCATGTTTACACACAACTTAAAATGGCATTGTATATGTTTTTCTCAGTAAATGCAATAAACACAAGCTATTCGGATTACTTAACTGAATTTGTTATATGCTACAGTTTTAACTGAATTAGAGCACCTAAACTGTTAACTGAACATGTGCGCAGAATATGTTAACTGAATTTCTGCGGTAAACGTGTTATCTGAAATTCTGTAATGATGTTAACTGATGTGAGTTTGTGCACTTGATGTTTTATACTTGGAAGACAAATGAACTTGTTTTGGTTATACCTCTCCCTGTTAATTATGGGTGATTTACTTCTTTCAAATTATATATGTTCTGTTTTGAGCTATCTCTCTGCCTGGTAATAAAAGTATGTGCATTGGTTGATATTTGTTGCTATTGTTTCTATGGTGATACAGAGTTGTGGTGAAGAAGAGCAAGGCCAAGAAAGACTCCAACAAGCCCAAGCGCCCCCTGAGCGCCGTCTTAGTCCTCATGTGAGCCCCGGATTTGATATGTTGTTGTGGTTCGATTCACGTTGTTTCTGTGGCGTGGATAATTGGCAAACTAGTAATGCAGCATGCTAGCTAGTGATTTTTCAGACATAATACTAGTGATTTTTATTTCTTTCTTTCTTTCTGTTCTCTTCTCCATGGCTGGATCAACGCGATGCGTTCCTGACATTTTTTCTCTCCGTCTTTGTGGTTGGGCAGATGGAGAGGGTGCTCAAGGATGATGCCATCCAGGATAAGGGCGAGCGCGCCAGGATGGTAACCACCCCCTCCCATCTGATCTGCTTGTTTTCCTTCTTGGTCTCACTGGCGCTGCTGCAATTGTGTGCAATTAGTTTATACTGGTCTCATTTAGACTGCAAAATCCATAGATTGTTAGTTCGACAAGTACAAGACCAACAACCTGACTGCTGGCTTCGCTTAGTAGGATATGTAGGTAACCACGGCACACACACACACACACACTGATGATGTACACACACACACAAACATTTAACTGCTGCAATTGTATTGCATGATAGTGTCCAAATTCAGGAAGGGAAAGGTGAGGCTGGAACGTATGAGTGGGTAGATCTACTTTGTTGTTTACATTAGTGTTGCCATTGCAATTGTTTGGTTCTGCCCTCAGCAGCAGTACACTAATGCTGGTAGCCTTTGTGTTCACTCTTTTACAGGAGAGCCATGACAAATTTGAAGTGCAAATCCATGAAGCCAAGTGCAAAGCTGTGATGCATTGTGATACTGTAGAGATTGTGACATTGGAACGGATTTACTGTTATTTGTATTCACTTGCCAGAGATTTGTTTATTCCGCTTGATTGTAATAGATTGTGACATCGGAACAGATTTACTGTTATTTGACAAATTATGTTTGTTCTGTTTTGTTTGAAATAGTGATTTAAAAATGTGTGAAATGGAAACCTCACAAGTGGGATCCACTTATCAAAGTAATCTGAGCAATGTTGAAATATTTGACGTGTGGGACCAACTCCAATATATAATGGGCAAAACTAGAAATCTATGGACTAAAAAGGCCACGACCCAAAATAAAAAGGCTATAATGTTGCAATGAAGGCCATGGGCCAAAAATAAAAAGGCTGCAATGAAGGCCATGGGCCAAAAATAAAAAGGCTGCAATGTTGGGCTTGGTCCATGAAGCTGACAAAAAATTCATAGGAAAAACATATAAATGGGTTGAATTAATGGGCTCGGCCCATGTAGAAAACCGAATTAGACCGGGCTGAATCTTGTGCCACATCAGCTTGCCACGCTGGATGCCTACGTGGACTGGGGAGGCTGCTAGTGACCAAAATGCCACAGTAGGAATATTTTGGTCGTAAACGTCCACGACCTTCTCACAGAGAAGGTCGCTATAGTCAGTTTACGACCCTCGGCTTTTGACCTTCTGTTTTTGGTCACAAAAAGGTCGTAAATGAAAAACTATGACCTTTCAGTGACCAATAGTGGAGGTCACAAGATAGCATATTTCTTGTAGTGAAAAAAACCTCCTTTTGGGCACTCGAAAAATGGAAAATGTTTTTTTTTCATCCAAACAAAATGAAAACTTCCTTAGGCAACATTGTTTGTCATTCCAATATGCACCCTTGTGCACAATATGAGATCATTTGAACAAACTATGCCATGAATGTGGCCATAAGATTGATCATTTGGCTTGAAAGCCATTGATCTCCATATGTGATAGCTCGTTTCTGAGAACACTTTTTAAAAATAATTGTCGTATTACAAGTTTGTTATTTTTCCTGAGAACTTGGCCACATATAATGATACAATGCGAAGGTTTCCCGATTTTTTATTTTTTATTTAATTTTTTATGCCCGTTTCAAAATGCTGTCAAAACGACGGGAATGACTGTTCCTAGCTAGTGGTTGAATCTTGGAATTTTTTTGGTGTTTCTCTGATTAAATAGATACTTATGTACCTAGAAATGATTTTTTGAAAAAATAAAGAGCAAACTACAAGGCAGCTAGAGTTAAAATTTGATCCGCTTCCAACTGAATCGGCGGAAATTTGTCTTTTTCACGAGAGGTGGATCAAAACTTTTTACACCCAACCATTTGGTCAATTGTGCATTAAATATGGCCTAGTATTTTATAAAAATGATTTTGTCCAATTTTGCAACAATTATTTGGGAGGTCCTTCACAAAAAAAACCTCCTTTTGGGCACTCGAAAAATGGAAAATAGTTTTTTCATCCAAAGAAAGTGAAAACTTCCTTAGGCAACATTGTTTGCGATTCCAATATGCACCCTTGTGCACAATATGAGATCATTTGAACAAACTATGCCATGAATGTGGCCATAAGATTGATCATTTGGCTTGAAAGCCATTGATCTCCACACGTGATAGCTCATTTCTGAGAACACTTTTTTAAAATAATTGCCTTATTACAAATTTATTATTTTTCCTGGGAACTTGTCCACAAATAATGACACAATGCGAAGGTTCCCAATTTTTTGATTTTTTTAATTTTTTATGCCCGTTTCAAAATGCGATCAAAACGGTGGGAATGACTGTTCCTACCTAGTGGTTGAATCTTCGATTTTTTTTGATGTTTCTCTGATTAAATAGATACTTATGTACCCAGAAATGATTTTTGGAAAAAATAAAGAGCAAACTACAAGGCAGCTACGGTTCAAATTTGACCCGCTTCCAACTGAATCGGCGGAAATTTGTCTTTTTCACGAGAGGTGGATCAAAACTTTTTACACCCAACCATTTGGTCAATTGTGCAATAAATATGGCCTAGTATTTTAGAAAAATGATTTGGTCCAATTTTGCAACAAATATACGGTAGGTGTTTCACAAAAAAACTCATTTTGGGCACTCAAAAAATGGAAAATGATCTAAAAAACTCATTTCTCCTAACTCTTTTAAAAGATATTTGTCTTATTTCGATTTGTCATTATTCCTGAAAACTAAGGTCAAATTTGATGACACGTGAGAGGGTATTCCATTTTTATTTTATTTTTCAGGTCATAAAATAGCCAATATGATTTAGCACCTTACTTTTAGTCGGTTACGACCAATTTAGATGGTCAAAATGTGGTACTTGTATGTTGTGTTCTGATTGGTCCAGGAGCATCTCACGCGGATCGTGCCTAATCACCGTCGGATGCTCATGGATCCAACGGCCCGCCTGTCTCACCCACGTCGCCCAACCCACAACGCGCACTCCTCCCACACACCACCACCCCTCTCTCTCTCGCGTGAACCCCACCCAACCCCCTCGTGCCCTCCTCCTCTCTCTCTCTCTCTCTCGAACCCTAGCACTCCACTTCTCCCTGGCCGCCGCCACCTCCGGTTCACTCTGTCCGGCGAGATCCATATGGATCGATCCCCTCCAACCCACGACTCCACGACTCCTCCTCCTCCTCTCTGGATCGATCACCCCCAACCCACGACTCCTCCTACTCTCTGGATCGATCCGCAACCGCTTCCAACCCAGCCGCCGCCGCAGACCTCCTCCAATCCCGGCCTCCTACACACTGAGCCGAGCGACACTCCCCACTTCCAGACCAAACCCTAGCCAGAGACCCCTTCATGCTCGATGGCCAACCCCTCCATGGCGGTAGGCGGCAGGGCCCGTTGGCGAAGTGGGTCCGCACCATCAGGGCCCAGATCCGCAACCGCTTCTGCATGGCGCCCGTCGACTGCGTGGCTGCGGCCCTGGCGACGCCATGCCAGCGTCGGCCTTGGCGGCGTCGGCGGCGCTGAGCCAGTCCCTGAGAAACTGCAAGATCCTCGACGCTGTTGGCACCACCACAGCGGCGCTCTCGCTCGCCGGCTCCTCCTTCATCGTGCTCTGCTACCTCCTCTTCCGCAAGCTCCGCAAGTTCTCGTTCAAGCTCGTCTACTTCCTCGCTATTGCGGTGAGAGCATCGGATCTGGGAGCTTTGCTTTCTATTTTATGGGTTTGGGATGCTGATTGCGTGATTTGGCGTGGCCTCGGCTTGGAATATGGGGCTGGTGGCGTGATCTGCGAGCAGTGGTTTGATAGTTTGGTCTGTAATTGAGCGATTTTGATGCCTCATTTCGTTAGTTTGCACATAATGGTTTACCTTTAGTGCATACGAGCTGAAGTAGATGTGGAGAATTCGGTGCAGGAAGTAGTCAGGACCGGGATCTTCAGAAATGTTCGTCGAATTTTGACACATGATGCTTATTTCTGCCAGTTGGGGCCAGTATAGAGTCATTTTCCCGATACTTTCGTAGCTGCAGCAGCTTTGGCACGACACTAAGCATGTCTTACACTATGGTTAGCTTCAATTATTGATCAACTTAACACTTGTTGCATAAGATAATCAAAAGATGGTTGAGATCATGTGACCTGTTGCCATTCCCACATGGGCCGCTCCAGTCTAATGAAGCTAAGCAGTAGGATGTCTTCCACATATATACTTGAATGCGAAAACTGGCATCCAGTAGGCATTTTTTAAATTGTTCATATGCAAGAGATCACATTGCCCCCTAGCTCTATTTTGTTGTTGAATTTGCAAGTTGCAACCAGTGAGATTATGATCGTACACCTACTTTTGGTTGACGAACTGCTAGACATTGTTTCTAGGTCCTGCTCCACCTGAAAATTTGTTTGAATCGTAGGAAATGTTTTTGTGGAGAACTGATAGCACCTCATTAGAATGTAGAGACCTTTGAACTGTCCAGAATTTTTTAACATTACAGGTCGCTGAAACTGATAGCTTTGCTTGCTCCTAAACTTAAACTTTTTCATGATTAAGATCAGTGCTTAATGTACAGTTCAATTTGAGAAAATGTAATGTTTATTCCCTGAAGTTGATTCTCATGTGAGCAAATTAGAAAGTTCAACTTAAACTTTTCATGATTAAGATCGGTACTTAATGTACAGTTCAACATCAGTGGCTGGACTGTAGTTGTTTGAATCAGGAAAAAAATTGTGGGGAAATGGTCCATTTATCCTTGATTGCTTTGTGTTTTCTTTTCTAGAATCAGTGTACTTTACTTATATGTTTGTATGTTGTTTGGATGCATGAGAGGAAGTGTACTGGATCCTTATTGCGTGGCTAAGTCTGGCATATCAGTTTGCTTGTCATGGGGTTGCAATGGCATACAGATGCTGCATTGCGTGGCTAATTATCACAGATTCACAGCTGCAAACTGACAAAAACCATGCACTACTAAGCAATGCAGTAGAATGGCACACTGAAGCATACACTACTTTATTGTACACTTATGCTAGTTGTTATTGAAATTTTCCCTGTCAATTCCTTACTGAAATTTCCTCCTGTCGAATTCTTAATGAAATTGTAAGCTTTGTTACTGAATTCTGGCATCAGTGTATTCTTCTTCCAGGCCATCGGGGGAGCTTTGGCGGCAGCACAAGGAGCAGGGCAGCGGAACAGCAGCACTGGCACGGGCTTATACATCGTTGGCTTGTAGCATAAATTGTTGGCACGATAACATAAATTGTTCGGCGTCTTGACGCACTAATGCAATCGTACTGATAATTGACAGTAACCAAAATCATATAAAGGCAGTCTGCTCTCCTTTAAATTATATTTCATAAACTATATTGAACCACTGCAGCTGCTATAGATTTGATATTCACATCTTTTTACATTGCCTGCTCTAGGAAGTTACTAGGAAGTTGCTGTTGTGTAGTTAGTCTTTTTTGCACTGCATTTGTACAATTGTATATTCTTGCCACTACTAGGTGATTCCCTGAATTACTCAGTTTGTTGTAGCATACCAGTTTGATGGAATGCCTAAGGTCTAAGGAGATAAACATTGGTATCCAGAATAGATCTACCTAAACCAACAGGCACAAAACATGCATATCCCTTTAATCTGCATTAGTGCGTCTAAGTGGTTAGTGTATTATAAGCTCCATCCATGGAGCAGTGAAATAAGCTGACGTTGTAGAATGTGCAGCTAGCTTGCTATTTAGACATTTCCCCTTTTTAAGCATTACTTTTCTCTATATCTGGGAACTGGATTGTCGATCTTTCCTGGAGTCGATTTTGCGCTAGAGCTTCTAAAAGTAACCAGTCCAGGGAAGAACTTCTCTCTTATCTTAATGTTTCGTAGAACCCAGATTGACCATATATATTGCATGCTATCATTCACGATCGATGTTCTGTCCATTGTTTTCAGTAATCAAGATGTAATAATTGAATCCCAAAAAATATTTGGTTTCTTTCCTATCATGTGTTCCGAGGGTTCAATCCACAAGAAAACCCATCAGTCCTGTACATGTCATCTGATTTAGATCACTTAATTTCACAACATCACCATGGATTTCTGAGGTTTTTTTATCTTGCAGGTCGTGGCGACCACCAAGAAGACACACAACTCCCACATCCCGAACTACCTGAGCCTGCCGTCGCAGCTGCTGTGTCAAGTCCACAACATCACCATGCATGTAGGTGTACTTGGTTCATCTTCAGTTTCAGGTGGTGGGGTTAGTGGCCTTAAGCATTAACTATTTAATCCTGATGAATGCTGCTTGTTTTGCACAGGCTGACAAGGATATCGATGAGGTCTATGCACAGATGACTCTGCCACCAGTAAACTATGTAAGTACTGCGGAAACGGAGCTTGGTGAAGATATTCAGAACATGTTGAACTAGTTTTCTCTACATGTGCTTTTATCGGTTTGCATGTTGCATGTTTGATGTTTTGCCTGAGCTGGGGACGAAATGGTACTGAATGCCTGAAACTAACATTAACACTGTTCAGTTTAAGTGTACATTTTGAGATCAGCGCTGGTGTTTATAAATGCTCAAAATCTGTACAGTATTTCTTAGATTAACGAGTGCTTACTGTATAATTTAGGGAAGTTTTAATAATACTACAACAGATGCTAATTAAATCAGGAAGTAAAGCACTACCAAACATACCGTATACAATGTTTAGTTCAAGTTTAGTTTTCACTTTAGTGCCAGAGTTTATCATCAACCCATTATATATATATATCTGATTTTCACATTGACGAGTACTACTGCTTACTTCTCCCATTCCTTGGTTGAAGACTCTGTTTTGAACCGAGCCTTGCAACAAGGAGGGAATGGCTGCGTCTGTTTTGTGCTGTTGTAGTTTACACTGTTACTCCACTGTAAAACTGTAATATACTAGTGTAATTCTACTGATTTACTACTCCTGCTGCCCATTTTTTGTTTTCTTCCTGGACATTTCTTGGTTAAAGTGCTGATGCTGCTGTTTACTACTCCCGCTGTAAAGAAATATAAGGGCATCTAGATCAGTACTTTAGTGGTCTTAACGCTCTTATATTTCTTTACAGAGGTTAATCTGTTGCATTCAAGTTGTTGGAAGTTTTGTTATGCCATGCTTAGTATTTACTGAACTGGGGCATTTGGTCTCTTGAAAGATTATTATTTACTTCCAGTGTATTTCACTAATAGTTTATCTAGATCAGGATCTAATGTCGTCGGGGCTGCTGCTGCTGTGTCGGGGCTACTGCTGCTGTGACAGAAGATGAAGAAGCTTGGAGATGCGCGCCATAGTTTTAGTTGACCTATCTCTACTGATGTACTTGTTTAATTGTATGTGCACTTGTATAAGTTGCTTGAAGATGAACAACATCAGTAGTGCTTGTGTATCTCGGTTTTTGATTGTATGTGCATTTGTTGGACGTGTAGACGTGTATGTTCTCTTGTGAGTATTTGGCTGGATGATTTCTGGATTTAATCAGTTAGTTGAGATATTTATTGATTTTTTGTTGTTCAAATGTGTAAATTAAATCTGTGAATGAAATAGCCCAAATGTTCTATTTGACAAAATAACATTTGGGCTCTAAAAAGGCTGCGGCCCAAACTATAACGGATCAGAATATTGTGCATTTCTGAGAACCAGAAAAATAGGCTTAATGAAATGATCTGCAAAAGGCCAAATTGTTGGGCCAGGCCCATATTACTAGAGAAAATTAACAGAAAAATATACAGTAAAAAGGCTAAATTAATGGGCTTGGCCCATATAGACACCGAAATGGACCAGGCTGAATCTTATCAACGACCTTTTCAATTTGTTGCAATTTTGCCACATCAGATTGCCACATCGGATCCGACGTGTCCTGGGCAGAGAGCTAGCGACCAAAACAGAAGGTCATAGAATCAACGACCTTTTGTTTTGGTCGTGGAATTCCACAACCTTCTCACAGAGAAGGTCGTTAATTTTAGTTTACGACCGCCAACTTTTGACCTTCTATTTTTGGTCACAAAAAGGTCACAAATGAAAAACAATGACCTTTCAGTGACCAATAGTAATGGTCGCAAGTTGACATATTTCTTGTAGTGATTTGACATTAAGAAAGCAATAGCAATAAATTGAACGATCACATGCTAAGCTGGCGGATGGTCTTGTCTATCACATCATTCTCCTAATGATGTGATCCTGTTCTGAAATGACAACACATGTCTATGCTTACTAGGGACATAGTATTTGTTTATGTATTCATACATGTATTTAAGTTTCCGATCAATACAATTCTAGCATGAATAATAAACCTTTATCATGAATAAGGAAATATAATATAACAACTTTATTATTGCCTCTAGGGCATATTATCTTCAGTCTCCCATTTGCACTAGAGTCACTAATCTAGATTACATTGTAATGAATCTAACACCCAAGAAGTCTTGGTGCTGATCATGTTTTTCTCATGGAAGAGGCTTACTCCATGGGCCTACTACATTCAGATCCGTATGTATTTTGCAAATCTCTATGTCTCCATCCTTGACCTTGTCATGAATGGAGTTGAAGCGTCTCTTGATGTGTTTTTGTTCTCTTGTGAAACCTGGATTCCTTCGCCAAGGCAATTGCTCCAATGTTATCACAAAATATTTTCATTGGACCCGATGCACTGAGTATTACACCCAGATCGGATATGAACTCCTTCATCCAGACTCCTTCATGTGCTACTTCTGAAGCAGCTATGTACTCTGCTTCACACGTAGATCCCGCCACGACGCTCTGCTTGGAACTGCACCAACTGACAGCTCCACCATTCAATATAAATACGTATCCAGTTTTTGACTTAGATTCATTCGGATCAGTGTCGAAGCTAGCATGGACGTAACTATTTACGACGAGCTCTTCGTCACCTCCATAAATTAGAAACTTATCCTTGGTCATTTTCAGGTACTTCAAGATGTTCTTGACCGCTTTCCAGTGATGCACTCCTGGATTACTTTGGTACCTCCCTGCAGAACTTATGGCAAGGCATACATTAGGTCTGCTACACAACATAGCATACATGATAGAACCTATATGGCTGAGGCATAGGGAATGACTTTCATTTTCTCTCTATGTTTTTTGCAGTGGTCGGTCTTTGAGTCTGACTCAATTTCACACCTTGTAATACAGGCAAGAACCCTTTCTTTGACTGATCCATTTTGAACATCTTCAAAACTTTGTCAAGGTATGTGCTTTGTGAAAGTCCTATTAAGCGTCCTGATCTATCCCTATAGATCAAGATGCTCAATATATAAGCAGCTTCACCGGTCTTTCATTGAAAATTCTTATTCAAGTATCCTTTTATGCTATCCAAAAAGTCTATATCATTTCCAATCAACAATATGCCATCCACATATAATATTAGAAATGCTACAGGGCTCCCACTCACTTTCTTGTAAATACAGGCTTCGCCGTAAGTCTGTATAAAACCATATGCTTTGCTCACCTCATCAAAGTGTATATTCCAACTCCGAGATGCTTGCACCAGTCCATGAATGGATCGCTGGAGCTTGCACACTTTGTTAGCACGTTTAGGATCGAAAAAACCTTCTGGTTGCATCATATACAACTCTTCTTTAAGAAATCCATTAAGGAATGCAGTTTTGATATCCATTTGCTAGATTTCATAATTATAAAATGCGGCAATTGCAAACATGATTCAGACTGACTTAAGCATCGCTACGGGCGAGAAAGTCTCATGGTAGTCAACCCCCTGAACTTGTCGAAAACCTTTTGCGACAAGTCAAGCTTTGTAGATAGTGATATTACCATCAGCGTATGTCTTCTTCTTGAAGATCCATTCATTCTCAATGGCTGGCCGATCATCGGGCAAGTCCACCAAAGTCCACACTTTGTTCTCATACATGGATCCTATCTCAGATTTCATGGCCTCAAGCCATTTATCGGAATCTGGGCTCATCATAGCTTCTTCATAGTTCGTAGGTTCGCCATGGTCTAATAACATAACTTCCGGGACAGGATTACCATACCACTCAGGTGCGGATCGTGCTCTGCTCGACCTACGAGGTTTAGTAGTAACTTGATCTGGAGTTTCATGATCATCATCATTTGCTTCCTCTCTAGTTGGTGTACGCATCATGGGAACGGTTTTCTGTGATGTGCTACTTTCCCATTCGAGAGAAGGTACAATTACCTCATCAAGTTCTACTTTCCTCCCAATCATTTCTTTCAAGAGAAACTCCTTCTCTAGAAAGGACATGCAACAAAGATCTTGCCTTCGGATCTATGGTAGAAGGTGTACCCAATAGTTTCCTTAGGGTATCCTATGAAGATGCACTTCTCCGATTTGGGTTCGAGCTTATCAGGCTGAAGCCTTTTGACATAAGTGTCACATTCCCAAACTTTAAGAAACAACAGCTTAGGTTTCTTGCCAAACCATAGTTCATACGATGTCGCCTCAACGGATTTTGACGGTGCCCTATGTAACATGAATGCGGTTGTCTCTAATGCATAACCCCAAAACGATAGTGGTAAATCGATAAAAGACATCATAGAATGCACCATATCTAATAAAGTACGGTTATGATGTTCGGACACACCATTGCGCTATGGTGTTCTAGGTGGCGTGAGCTGTGAAACAATTCCACATTGTTTTAAATGAAGGACAAACTTGTAACTCAAATATTCGCCTCTGCGACCAGATCGTAGAAACTTTATTTTCTTGTTACGATGATTCTCCACTTCACTCTGAAATTCTTTGAACTTTTCAAATGTTTCAGACCTGTGTTTCATTAAGTAGATATACCCATACCTACTCAAATCATATGTGAAGGTTAGAAAATAACGATACCCGCCGCGTGCATCAACACTCATCGGACTGCATACACTGGTATGTATTATTTCCAATAAATCATTAGCTCGCTCCATTGTTCTGTAGAATAGAGTTTTAGTCATCTTCCCCATGAGGCATGGTTTGTGTGACAGCCTGATTTTTGGCCCTTTCTTTTTCTTTTGTTTTTCCGAGGTTTTTGCCTCAGTTTTCTTTTTCTGTGGCTTTGTGGTTTGGAAACTTAAGAAGATGCCCTCTTCTTTGCTTACAGAGTGGCTTGTCATTCCCAAATCTTTCCCTAGACCTTTCCATTTCCATCCTAGCCCAAATCCCAATATTCTTTTTATTGGGAATATTCCTTTTCTATTAAAGGAATAACTCAAATTGCCCTAGGTTGTGAAGCAACCTATATTTCCATCACTCCAAAAATTCCCACATAATTCTCATAAATTTTTTGGCTCATATATTGATCAAATATGGCAAAACTTTTCATTGCCATGTTCAAAAATAATCCTCCAATAATTCATTTCCTATTCTGCCCTGAATGGCACTTTGTGAAGGAAGTGTCATTTATATTCCTTCTATTGACTCCCAACCTTTTTGGGCATGTTTATATGTCCAAATAATTGCCTCATGCACAAGTTCAAATTTATTTGCCTAGCCAATCTTCCTCAGGGAATTTTCAAAGTTTCTGTCAAACAGAAGGCTTTGTGAAGGAAGTACTAGCTAGGGGTACCCAAATGAGTTGAACTTTTGCAAAATACTTAATGTCCTCATATTAACCCCTTCCACCCATTTGCAGCCCCATCCAAAAATCTATGTGAGCACAGGAGAAAATCTTTGATTCTGGCAATATTTTTAGGTTGTGAAGCAAGTATATTTTATATTGCTTCAAAACTCCTGATAAATTACCAGATCATTCTTATACCCATAAAACATCTCTCCACCCATTTTGGCATCATTTCATTGAGCCATTTGACCACCATAATTATTCCAAGTTTCTGGACAGAAATGATGTTTGTGAAGCAAGTGCTATTTTGGTTTGTCCGTTTGGCATGAGCTTTTTACATCATCTTTATATGTCCAAATGGCTAAGCCTTGACCAATTTGAGCTCAAGTGGACACTCCATGTGAGTGCATCTTCCTGATCTTCATTTCTGGACCAAGTATGCAGTTGTGAAGCAACTGCAGTAAATCTTGATCCTTTTACCCTCAAAACTTCCAGGATCATAGTCCCTCCATAGCTAAACACCCCAGACAACTTGTTTGGCCCTTAGCCGCTCCTTGTTGACCACATTGAGCTGGTGAAGTTTACTGCAGTAAACTTTAGAGCTCACTAACTTTTTAACCAGAGCCTCTTTCACCAAGTTACCACCTCAGTTGAAACCAACCTTCGAAGGACTTACCACTAGACATAAATTTCCAGTTGTTTGCCTCCTCCACATGCCAGCACTGCTGGTGACCACCATTTTGGCATGCCATGCGCACGTCCAGTGGTTGTTTGTGCTGGACCCCCTCCCCCTCTCGTCGACTTCGCGCTTGTGATGATGTCCAGTAGGTAGCCCTCGTCATCGCCGTTCGCCTGGACCCCTCTCCCCTTGTCGAAGCCTCCTCGTCAGTGCTCGCCGACGCTCGCCCACGGGGGCACTATGGCCGACAGCGCAATAATGGCGCTCGGCTTCTTCCTTCGCTTGTCCCCGAGCTCTGCCTCGTCTCTGTGACCCATGTGCCTCGTCCGTGTTCTCCTTCGTCGCCTTCCTTGAGCCCTCTCGTGCTCGCTGGCCTCGCCAGAGCATCGGCCGGATGTGCACGGCAGCACCCGAGCCACGGCCACGCGTCCATGGCCTCCCCTCCTCGCCCGGCTATATATAGCCCTTCCCCAAGTCGTCCGAGCCCCCCACTAGCCTCACCCACCTCCCCGTGCGCCGCCTAGCTTCTAGCCCGAGCTCCGGGAGCTTTCTGTGCCCCCATTGCCGCCATGGCCGCCGCCCCCTCTGGCCTAAATTCGGCCGAAGCCGAGCCCTCCTCCACCTCTAGCCACCACCATCGCCTTCCCCACACTCCAGCAAGTCTCCCCTGCCCTTTCCCCTGTCGCCGGAGCCCCTCCAGGGCCGTGCCCATCGACCATCCGCCGCCTCTGTAGTCCCCGTCGCCGCGGCCTCCCCTTCGCTCCAGCTCTCCCCGGCGCCAGGTCTCCCTCTGGATGGGCGCGGTGCAGCCGCCCGAGTCCGCCAGTGCCCTCTCCCTGGCGGAGATGGCTGGAGCCGCCGTGCCCAGCACCGACAGCACCTCTGCCTCGCCCGTCCCCTGCTCCCGTCGGGGAAAAAGAAGGAGAGCGGGAGGAGGGCGTTGACAAGCAGCGTGGGTCCCGCGGGCCCTGCGCGTCAGCCACCCTGAAGTCGGCCCCACCTTTTGCCCCTTTTGACTGGTCGTCTCCACGTCAGCGTAAGTGGAGATGTAATCCCCAAAATACGCTTTCACTTTTTCCATCCAGGCCCCTGTGTGAAAATCTTTTCACTACAGATAGGTCCCTGGCAGTAAAACCCTTATATCTTTTTATTCGTAACTCCGTTTAAGGTGAAACCAACGCTCACTTCTTCATTTCGCTGAGCCCGTTATGTTGGTCATGTTTTCACTATGGTTTGCCACTGTGAAAATGACCTTTATGCCCTTTCCCTTATTTAGCCCCCTCCGAGAGAGAACGTTTTCCGACGTTTCATTCCGCGGCTTCACCGCACTTCTCCCCGGTGCCTTCTTCATCCCTAGGCAAGCCACAATACCCACTTGCATGATAGTAATGCAGTAGCCATGGTTTTCAACTTGAATCTTTAATAAATGTTTGCTTGTTGAAAAGATGGTTATCGTTGTTCCAGTGATGTTCAGATTTGCATGTTCACTTTTGTGCTATGTTGTCTTGTACTCTGTGATCATGTTATACCTGCTAGTATTACCTTTCATATGTATATGCTTGCTAGTAGTACATGTTGATGTTGGAGATGATCATGCTAGTCAGTATGTGATGCTTAGTGGATCTGATTTATTATTGATATGGTGGAAAGTTATGTGATACCCTCATGATTATGTTGATATCATGTTCATGCATTTTATCATGGCTCAGCATATTTGCATTCAAGTTAACCGGATTAAATTGAAGTTGAACAACTGTTAGCTGAGTCATGGTGCCGCTGAATCGATGCTGACCAGTGCAACCACGCTTGTCGGTATGGGACGGTCCTAACTGGGTCTATTGTCGTGCCTCTCGCCGGTGCCTCCAACGAGGGAAGGTTATGGGCGTGCTGTACCCTGGCCCGGTAAGCAGGCATAACTTTGTGTGCCCGTAGTTGTTATAGCCGGCGGATCCCCGTGTGGGATCGTTTATGTTTTGGCCACGGCGGTGGTCGTTGTGTCTGGAGGTAGACACAGGGCCACCCATGACTTAGCCTAGTGGGGAGTGAGTCGGAGTGGCCGGGAGAGTGTCATGGCAGCAGGACGGTTTTGTCGGAACGCCGTTGGTCCACTCGAATGGGAGTGCGAGGCCATGGGTTCTGTAGTGTGGGTACAGTGTACAAACCTGTGTAGAGTGTATATTAAATCTATCGATAGCCGCGCCCACGGATAAGGGCCCAGGTCGAAAGTAGGCCACACCATGAGTCAACAGTAATAAGAATAATGTGCTTAATAACAATGAGATAAGTTGGTTGTGAGCGTCGTAAGGATCACGGGCCAAGTGTTGGTCGGGTTGTGATCGCCGTAAGGGTCACAGGCCATGTATTGGTCGGGTTGTGATCGCCGTAAGGATCACAGGCCAAGTGTTGGTCGGGTGGTGATCGCCGTAAGGATCACACTGGTATCGAGGATACCGAGTTGTGTATATTCGTGTGATGTTCGAGGTTGGTAAGTGATGCATGTGTTGGTTACGAGATAGCCGATCAGAATAAGTGGTGCATATAGTGTCATTATGTTGCATGCTAGTATTGTCGGATTAATATGTTCATGCTATGTTCAGGTTGAGTTAGTTGTATCATGTTTATGTTGATGATGCCATGTTATTCTGATGATATCATGATAATTCATGTTTAACCTGTAATTGCCAAGCTGTTGTCTATCTTGAATGCTTCTGGTTATTGTGAGCTTGCAAGTACATTCAATGTACTGACCTGGCGTGTCATGCCAGCTTGCAGGTCATGCCGGGTTTGATTGCTTGCTTGTCGTGGTTTCCGTTCGTGCAAGCTAGGATAAGCGTTCCAGCCAGAGTCCCCGCGGAGTGGAGTTCACCACCGTTGCCGTTGTTCCGCTGCTAGAGTTATTCCGCTGCTTCGAGTTGTTCTGCTGCTTGCATAGAGGAACTGAGAATGGCGTAGTGTCACCGTATCGATGTTATTCATTGTAATATCGGAGACCTTGTATTCATATCCGTGTAATAATAAAGAGCTGGTTTGTTCTATGCTAAGCAATGCCGTATTCCAGAAGACTTCTCCTCGATCTCTGGGCTGGAATATGGGGCGTTCCAGTTTCTCTGAGCCGGGGTGCCATAGCGCTTGGTATCGGAGCAGGTCTGGTTGTAGGATGCCCTAGACCGTGCGAACATTAGAAAGCAGTAGTATAGACCCCAGTTGGTTTGTTGCACTTGGTTGTTGCATTTGTTTGTTGTATAGCATGCATATAGCCTTAGTATTCGTGATAATTGTTTATCTGATTAGTGTAGCTGGCATCGGTTCGGATCCACTACAGCTCAATCTTTGCATTTCTCCAGTTCCTTTTTCTTTCGGTGTTTGGTGTCATTTCTGTCCCAGCAGAGTGATGCCAAGTAATCCCGACACTGTTTGCAAAAATGGTGCTCAGGTATCGCACCGATGTTTTTCCTTCAGTCCCGCCTATCATTTCAGTGATGGACATGCGTCTATCCCGGATCATTCTTTTCTTTTGTCGTGTTGGCAACCCTTAATGATCTTAGTTATCAAGAAAGGGCAATGTTAGCAGCCTCAGTTTTTCCCCGCTATCCTATTTCTTGGACGAGTACAGATCTTTTTCCATCCGCTTGATAATAATGTGGTTGCGAACTTCGTGTCCCACTACATGATTACCGAGTACGTCCTCGCCTCCGAGCTAGTTCAGGTTGCTGCCTAGCTAAGCTAGCACTTGGTGTAGCGCTGTTTACACCAATTCTTCCACACATTTATTCGTCCTCGTGCACATCGTCATAGCATATTAGACCGCAATACCAAAGTTTCTGCGAGATTTATGTGCTTAGGTGTGCATGCATATTATTGTGTGAGTAGCAGTAATATGTGATGATTGCTTGATTAATTATATCAGTAGTATGCTTGTGTGCTTTTGTTTTAGTCATTTCTGTTGTTCCTTTCTTTGGGCGTGTTACAAATTTTTTTCCCTATTAAAGTTGCTCGTCAACCGACACCGGACCCGAAGAGTCAGCAAGAAATGCATATATTTGGAAACTCAGTAAAACGGAATGGAATTATCAGCTGACTGCAGTGAAATTGGGAATATCTTGTCTGGATGCAAAAGAAATCCTGGATGGACCGTCAGTATCAAGTTTGCATTAGCGTACACTCATCACAAAAAAATGATTAAATCAGCAAGAAGATAAATTGTGTGCAAGGTTGACAGAATATTATCAAAGGTATGGCTCAGATACAAGTTTAATTTTTCGTTGAATATGATTTTGGAACTCGATGTACCTGGAAGCAAGCAAAATATGGCATGTACTCAGAAAGGAGGATAGTCCTGCAAAACCCCGTTTCATGCAAGAAATCAATAGCAAACATATTCAGGTGGTTATATATGTGGGAATCGGTCCGCATATCACAATAATAAGCTTCTCATGTAAGCAACCCAATCTTCCCTCGCAAAATACCAGAGAAGCTTCCAAGGCAAGATTCATCTATCTTCCTCAGTGCAATACATGGATGACTTCTCGTGCAAGGTACCCTGTCTTCTTCAGTAAGCAACCGCAAAAACTTCCGGCATAAGGTACTGAGTCTCTCCCCAGCAAAGTCTTTAAGGGGGTAAGCTTCTGAAGCACGATACCCAGTCTTCTTCAGCAAGCTGTCAGATGAAAGTTTCGAGCACAAGCCAGCAAATATTCCTTAGTAAGACATTGGTACAAGGTAGTACGTTGTGAATTGACAGCATATGGCAGTGAATTGCAAGAATCAGATCTGCGACCTTTTGGTCAGAAGCAAGAATCAGTCAGAATACACATCTGTCTCCGAATCAGGTCCTCATATATATGCGATGAGCATACCACCAAAGATCTTACAAGTCACTCGGATGAAGATCTAATAACCACGTGAGGATGATTAATAGAAGAAAGCCAGTATACACCGTAGTGTGACAAAGGATTATGAGGATTGACGACATCAATGAGATCAATACAAGTACCCATGAACCTAGAAAATGATCTTGATGAGCCCTTGTCCCCTTTTTCTCCAATGACGGCACCACGCCTGTGATCTGAGTTGTTTCTAGCTATCCGGGGTGGATGCCAATTTTTGTTTCTCTCTTGAACGACTGTCGCGAGTCTGAGCTGCTTTTCAACCGTCCCGTACAGCTGTTGAGTTTCTTTTGTGACGGTAGTCCTATAGCTGCTTTTTGGATATTTTAGGGAGCTGCCACCTTCTTCTTATCAACCCGGTCTCATGCTCTGAGCTGTTTTTCGGCCGTCCTGAGCCATGGTTGAGTTATTCCAGTAATGTCCCAAATCTGAGTTGTAAAGACCGTTCTGGTGGCTACTGATTTATTTGCCGATTTTCTTGCAAGGGTTTCGGATGATCATTTCCCAACGATCAGAATTTGAGAGGTGTTGAACCTGTCATTTAATAGGTTACCCTGTCAAGAAAAATGAGGATAAGCTACAAGCCTGAGTCCTCACTTATATGAATCATCATGGATAGCCTGTCGTGAACAAAAAAAATTCCGTCAGAACCACCGTCAGCCAAGTCTCCAGATATTATCATACAGGCCAGACCCTTTATGCTGGCCATGACAGGACAGGAGATAATCAAATATTTGGTACGGATCCGGTACTCATGACAGTGGAACCGATTAAGATGATTCAGAAACTTCTGAGATGAGTCAAAATCTGTCAGGAAACGGTTATGTTTTAACTCACTGTTTGGAGCCCAAATGACCTGCATTTGGTGGAGAAACCCAATGCAATGAGTCAGAGCTTGAGTTTTCATCAGAAAATCTGATCATCAATATAGGAAAGGTTGTCAGTGCCGGGTAGCACACCTAGCGGAAATCACTTTTGGATTTGTGAGACGGACATATATTTCAGTCGTGATAATCAAATCACACTCAGCTAGTCAGCAGATCTAAAAAGAAATTGGAGCCTATATAAGCATGAACAAGCAAGGTAAGATCTGACAAAAGGAGGATACAGTGAATCAAACTACCCCAGGGCCAGTCAGATAAAGATTTAATGGGAACAACAATAAAGGAAAAAGGATACCCGAGTTGGAAATAGTTTCCTTAAGTCAGAATATTCATACTAGTTCCCTGAGCAACCAAATCTCGAGGACGAGATTTCTTTAAGGGGGTAAGGTTTGTGACAGCCTGATTTTTGGCCCTTTCTTTTTCTTTTGTTTTTCCGAGGTTTTTGCCTGAGTTTTCTTTTTTCCATGGCCTTGTGGTCTGGAAACTGAAGAAGATCCCCTCTTCTTTGCTTCCAGAGTGGCTTGTCATTCCCAAATCTTTCCCTAGACCTTTCCATTTCCATCCTATCCCGAATCCCAATATTCTTTTTATTGGGAATATTCCTTTTCTATTAAAGGAATAACTCAAATTGCCCTAGGTTGTGAAGCAACCTATATTTCCATCACTCCAAAAATTCCCAAATAATTCTAATAAATTGTTTGGGTCATATCTTGATCAAATATGGCAAAAGTTTTCATTGCCATGTTCAAAAATAATCCTCCAATAATTCATTTCCAATTCTTCCCTGAATGGCACTTTGTGAAGGAACTGTCATTTATATTCCTCCTATTGACTACCAACCTTTTTGGGAATGTTTATATGTGCAAATAATTTCCTCATGCACAATTTAAAATTTATTTTCCTAGCCAATCTTCCTCAGGGAATTTTCAAAGTTTCTGTCAAATAGAAGGCTTTCTGAAGGAAGTACTAGCTAGGGGTACCCAAATGAGTTGAACTTTTGCAAACTCCTTAATGTGCTCATATTAACACCTTCCACCCATTTTCAGCCCCATCCAATTACGTATGTGAGCACAGGAGAAAATCTTTGATTCTGGCAATATTTTCAGGTTGTGAAGCAAGTATATTTTATATTGCTTCAAAAATCCTGATAAATTACCAGATCATTCTTATACCCATAAAACATCTCTCCACCCATTTTGGCATAATTTCATTGAGCCATTTGACCACCATAATTATTCCAAGTTTCTGGATAGAAATGATGTTTGTGAAGCAAGTGCTATTTTGGTTTGTCCATTTGGCATGAGCTTTTTACATCATCTTAATATGTCCAAATTGCTAAGCCTTGACCAATTTTAGCTCAAGTGGACACTCCATGTGAGTGCATCTTCCTGATCTTTATTTCTGGACCAAGTATGCAGTTGTGAAGCAACTGCAGTAAATCTTGATCCTTTTACCCTCAAAACCTCCAGGATCATAGTCCCTCCATAGCTAAACATCCCAGACAACTTGTTTGGCCCTTAACAGCTCCCTGTTGACCACATTGAGCTGGTGAAGTTTACTGCAGTAAACTTCAGAGCTCACTAACTTTTTAACCAGAGCCTCTTTCACCAAGTTACCACCTCAGTTGAAACCAACCTTCGAAGGACTTACCACTAGACATCAATTTCTAGTTGTTTGCCTCCCCCACATGCCAGCACTGGTGGTGACCACCGTTTTGGCATGCCATGCGCACGTCCAGTGGATGTTTGTGCTGGACCCCCTCCCCCTCTCGTCGGCTTCGCGCTCGTGATGATGTCTAGTAGGTAGCCCTCGTCGTCGCCGTTTTCCTGGACCCCTCTCCCCCTGCCGAAGCCTCCTCGTCGGCGCTCGCCGACGATCGCCCACGGGAGCACTCTGGCCGACAGCGCATTAATGGCGCTCGGCTTCTTACTTCGCTTGTCCCCGAGCTCTGCCTCGTCTCCGTGACCCCTGTGCCTCGTCCGCGTTCTCCTTCGTCGCCTTCCCCGAGCCCTCCCATGCTCGCTGGCCTCGCCAGAGCGTCGGCCAGATGCGCACAGCGGCACCCGAGCCACGGCCACGCGTCCATGGCCTCCCCTCCTCGCCCGGCTATATATAGCCCTTCCCCGAGTCGTCTGAGCACCCCACTAGCCTCACCCACCTCCCTGTGCCCCGCCTAGATTCTAGCCCGAGCTCCGGGAGCTTTCTGTGCCCCCATTGCTGCCATGGCCGCCGCCCCCTCCGGCCAAAATTCGGCCGAAGCCGAGCCCTCCTCCACCTCTAGCCACCACCATCGCCTTCCCCACACTCCGGCGAGTCTCCCTGCCCTTTACCCCATCGCCGAAGCCCCTCCAGGGCCGTGCCCATCGACCAGCCGCCGCCTCTGTAGTCCTCGTCGCCGCGGCCTCCCCTTCGCTCTAGCTCTCCCGCTGCCAGCTCTCCCTCTGAATGGGCGCGGTGCAGCTGCCCGAGTCCACCGGTGCCCTCTCCGTGGCCGGAGATGGCCGAAGCCGCCATGCCCAGCGCCGGTAGCACCTCTGCCTCGCCCCTCCCCTCCTCCCGTCAGGGAAAAAGAAGGAGAGCGGGAGTAGGCGTTGACCAGCAGTGTGGGTCCCGCGGGCCCCGCGCGTCAGCCACCCTGAAGCCGGCCCCGCCTCTGTTTGACTGGTCGTCACCACATCAGCGTAAGTGGAGACGTAATCACCAAAATACGCTTTCACTTTTTCTGTCCAGGCCCCTGTGTGAAAATCTTTTCATTACAGATAGGTCCCTGGCAGTAAAACCCTTATATCTTTTTATCCGTAACTCCGTTTAAGATGAAACCAACGCTCACTTCTTTGTTTCGCCGAGGCCGTTCTGTTGGTCATGTTTTCACTATGGTTTGACATTGTGAAAATGACCTTTATGCCCTTGCCCTTATTCAGCCCCCTTCGAGAGAGAACGTTTTCCGGTGTTTCTTTCCGCGGCTTCACCGCACTTCCCCCCGGTGCCTTCTTCATTCCCAGGCAAGCCACAATACCCACTTGCATGATAGTCATGCAGTAGCCATGGTTTTCAACTTGAATCTTTAATAAATGTTTGCTTGTTGAAAAGATGGTTATTGTTGTTCCGGTGATGTTCAGATTTGCATGTTCACTTTTGTGCTATGTTGTCTTGTACTATGTGATCATGTTATACTTGCTAGTATTACCTTTCATATGTTTATGCTTGCTAGTAGTACATGTTGATGTTGGAGATGGTCATGCTAGTCAGTATGCGATGCTTAGTGGATCTGATTTATTGTTGATATGGTGGAAAGTTATGTGATACCCTCATGATTATGTTGATATCATGTTCATGCATTTTATCATGGCTCAGCATATTTGCATTCAAGTTAACCGGATTAAATTGAACTTGAACAACTGTTGGTTGAGTCATGGTGCCGCTGAATTGGTGCTGACCAGTGCAACCACACTTGCCGGTATGGGACAGTCCTAATTGGGTCTATTGTCGTGCCTCTCGTTGGTGCCTCCAACGAGGGAAGGTTATGGGCGTGCTATACCCTGGCCCGGTAAGCAGGCATAACCTTGTGTGCCCGTAGTTGTTATAGCCGACGGATCCCCGTGTGGGATCGTTTATGTTTTGGCCACGGTGGTGGTCGTTGTGTCTGGAGGTAGACACGGGGCCACCCATGACTTAGCCCAGTGGGGAGTGAGTCGGAGTGGCCGGGAAAGTGTCATGGCAGTACGAAGGTTTTGCCGGAATGCCGTTGGTCCACCCGAATGGGAGTGCGAGGCCATGGGTTCTGTAGTGTGGGTACAGTGTACTAACCTCTGCAGAGTGTATATTAAATCTATCGATAGCCGCGCCCGCGGATAAGGGCCCAGGTCGAAAGTAGGTCACACCATGAGTCAAGAGTAATAAGAATAATGTGCTTAATAACAATGAGATAAGTTGGTTGTGATCGCCGTAAGGATCACACTGGTATCGAGGATACCGAGTTGTGTATGTTCGTGTGATGTTCGAGGTTGGTAAGTGATGCATGTGTTGGTTACGAGGTAGCCATGCAGAATAAGTGGTGCATATAGTGTCATTATGTTGCATGCTAGTATTGTCGGATTAATATGTTCATGCTATGTTCAGGTTGAGTTAGTTGTATCATGTTTATGCTGATGATGCCATGTTATTTTGATGATATCATGATAATTCCTGTTTAACCTATAATTGCCAAGCTGTTGTCTGTCTTGAATGCTTCTGGTTATTGTGAGCATGCAAGTACATTCAATGTACTGACCTGGCGTGTCACGCCAGGTTGCAGGTCATGCCGGATTTGATTGCTTGCTTGTCGTGGTTTCCGTTCATGCAAGCTAGGATAAGCGTTCCAGCCAGAGTCCCTGCGGAGTGGAGTTCACCACCATCGCCGTTGTTCCGCTGCTAGAGTTATTCCGCTGCTTCGAGTTGTTCTGCTGCTTGCATAGAGCAACTGAGAATGTAGTAGTGTCGCTGTACCGATGTTATTCATTGTAATATCGGAGACCTTGTATTCATATTCGTGTGATAATAAAGAGTTGGTTTGTTCTATGCTAAGTGTCGTATTCCAGAAGACTTCTCCTCAATCTCTGGGCTGGAATACGGGGCGTTCCGGTTTCTCTGAGCTGGGGTGCCACAGTTTGCAAGTATCAAATGATTCATAATCAAGTGATTCCAAAAGTCCATCCGCATGGAGTTTCTTCATGCGCTTTACACCAATATGACCTAAACGGCAGTGCCACAAGTATGTTGCACTATCATTATCAACTTTGCATCTTTTGGCATCAATATTATGAAGATGTGTAGCACTACGATTGAGATTCAACAACAATAGACCATTCATCAAGGGTGCATGACCATAAAAGATATTACTCATATAAATAGAACAACCATTATTATCCAATTTAAATGAATAATTGTCTCGCAATAAACAAGATCCAGATATAATGTTCATGCTCAAAGCTGGCACCAAATAACAATTATTGAGGTCTAAAACTAATCTCGAAGGTAGATGTAGAGGTAGCATGCCGATGGCGATCACATAGGCAACCATTCCCGACGTGCATCGTCACCTCGTCCTTAGCCAATCTTTGTTTATTCTGTAGCTCCTGTTTTGAGTTACAAGTTTGAGTAACCGAACCAGTATCAAATACCCAGGCGCTGCTACTAGCATTAGTAAGGTACACATCAATAATATGTATATCAAATATACCTTTGTTCACTTTGCCATCCTTCTTATCCGCCAAGTATTTTGGGTAGTTCTGCTACCAGTGACCATTCCCTTTGTTGTAGAAGCACTCAGTTTTAGGCTTGGGTCCAGCTTTGGGTTTCTTCACGGGAGCGGAAACTTGCTTTCCATTCTTATTGAAGTTCCCTTTCTTTCCTTTCCCTTTTTCTTGAAACTAGTGGTCTTGTTAACCATCAACACTTGATGCTCCTTCTTGATTTCTACCTCAACGGCCTTAAGCATTGCGAAGAGCTTGGAAATCATTTTCGTCATCCCCTTGCATATGTAGTTCATCGCGAAGCCTTTGTAGCTTGGTGGTAGTGACTGAAGAACTCTATCAATAACACTATCAACTAAAAAATCAACTCCCAGCTGAGTCAAGTGGTTATGATACCCAGATATTTTGAGTATGTGTTCACTGACAGAATTGTTCTCCTCCATCTTGTAGCTATAGAACTTGTTGGAGTTTTCATATCTCTCAACCCGGGCATTTGCTTGAAATATTAACTTCAACTCTTGGAACATCTCATATGCTTGATGATGTTCAAAACGTCTTTGAAGTCCCGGTTCTAAGCCGTAAAGCATGACACTCTAAACTATTGAGTAGTCATCTGATCGAGCCTGCCAGACGTTCATAAAATTTACAGTAGCTCCTGCAGCAGGTCTATCACCTAGCGGTGCATCAAGGACATAATTCTTCTGTGCAACAATGAGGATAATCCTCAAGTTACGGACCCAGTCCGTGTAGTTGCTACCATCATCTTTCAACTTAGCTTTCTCTAGGAACGCATTAAAATCCAGGGAATAGTAGCTCGGGCCATTGATCTACAACATAGATATGCAAAACTATTAAGACTAAGTTCAAATTACTATTGAACTCCCAATTAATAAACATCCCTCAAGTTATCTAAGTGATACATGATCCAAATCAACTAACCCACGTACGATCATCACGTGAGATGAGGTAGTCATCAATGGTGAACATCTTTATGTTGATCATATCTACTATATGACTAACGTTCGACCTTTCGATCTCTAGTGTGCCGAGACGATGGTGAAGGAAATATGCCCTAAAGGCAATAATAAAGTTGTTATTTATATTTCCTTATATCATGATAAATGTTTATTATTCATGCTAGAATTGTATTAACCGGAAACTTAGTACATGTGTGAATACATAGACAAAACAGAGTGTCCCTAGTATGCCTCTACTTGACTAGTTCGTTAATCAGAGATGGTTAAGTTTCCTGACCATAGACATGTGTTGTCATTTGATGAACGGGATCACATCATTAGAGAATGATGTGATGGACAAGACCCATTCGTTAGCTTGGCATAATGATCGTTGAGTTTTATAGCTATTGTTTTCTTCATGACTTATACATATGCCTGCGACTATGAGATTATACAACTCCCGAATACCAGAGGAACACCTTGTGTGTTATAAAATGTCACAACATAATTGAGTGATTATAAAGACGCTCTAAAGGTGTCTCCGAAGGTGTTTGTTGGGTTGGCATAGATCGAGATTAGGATTTGTCACTCTGAGTATCGGAGAGGTATCTCTGGGCCCTCCCGGTAATGCACATCACTATAAGCCTTGCAATCAATGTGACTAATGAGTTAGTTACGGGTTGATGCATTATGGAACTAGTAAAGATACTTGCGGTAACAAGATTGAACTAGGTATGATGATACCAACGATTGAATCTCAGGCAAGTAACATACCGATGACAAAGGGAATAACGTATGTTGTTATTGCGGTTTGACCGATAAAGATCTTCATAGAATATGTAGGAACCAATATGAGTATCCAAGTTCCGCCATTGGTTATTGACCGGAGATGTGTCTCGGTCATGTCTACATAGTTCTCGAACCCGTAGGGTCCGCACGCTTAACGTTCGATGACAATTTGTATTATGAGGTGTGTGTTTTGGTGACCGAAGTTTGTTCGGAGTCCCGGATGAGATCACGGACATGACGAGGAGTCTGGAAATGGTCTAGAGGTAAAGATTCATATATTGGAAGGTAGTATTCGGACATCAGAATGGTTTCGAGTGGTTCGGGTAATTTACCGGAGTACCGAGGGGTTACCGGCACCCCCCGGGGAAGTATTGGGCCTACATGGGCCTAGGGGAGAGAGAGGGAAGGCCACGGGGGGTGGCGTGCACCCCCTCCTAGGGAGTCTGAATAGGATAAGGAGGAGGGAGCGCCGCTCCCCTTTCCTCCCCCTCTCCCTCTCCCTCTCCTTCCTTTTCCCCTCCGGTGAAGAAATAAAAGGCGGGTGGATTCTACTAGGAGTGGAGTCCTAGTAGGACTCCCCCCATGGCGCACGCCTCCTAGCCGCGGCCTCCTCCCCCCTCCTTTATATACGGGCGCAGGGGGCACCCCATAGCACATCAATTCTTCTCTTAGCCGTGTGCGGTGCCCCCCTCAACAGTTTACTCCTCCTGTCATAGCGTCATAGTGCTTAGGCGAAGCCCTGCGCGGATCACATCACCATCACCGTCACCACGCCATCATGCTGACGGAACTCTCCCTCGACCCTCTGCTGGATCAAGAGTTCGAGGGATGTCATTGAGCTGAACGTGTGCTGAACTCGGAAGTGCCATATGTTCGGTCCTAAGATCGGTTGGATCGTGAAGACGTTCGACTACATCAACCGCGTTAAACTAACGCTTCCGCTTCCGGTCTACAAGGGTACGTGGACACACTCTCCCCCTCTTGTTGTTATGCATCTCCTAGTTAGATCTCCCGTGATCGTAGGAATTTTTTTGAAATTGCATGCAGCGTTCCCCAACGTTGGCATCCGAGTCAGGTCTATGCGTAGATGATATGCACGAGAAGAACACAACGAGTTGTGGGCGATAATAGTCATACTGCTTACCGCCAACGTCTTATTTTGATTCGGCGGTATTGTTGGATGAAGCGGCCCAGACCAACATTACATGACCACGTTCATGAGACCGGTTCTACCGACTTGCTTTGCACTCAGGTGGCTGGCGGGTGTCAGTTTCTCCAACTTTAGTTGAATTGAATTTTACTACGGCCGGTCCTTGTTGAAGGTTAAAACATCACACTTGATGAAAAATCGTTATGGTTTTGATGCGTAGGTAAGAACGGTTCTTGCTTGAAGCCCGTAGCAGCCACATAAAACCTGCAACAACAAAGTAGAGGATGTCTAACTTGTTTTTGCAGGGTATGTTGTGATGTGATATGGTCAAGGCATGATATGATATACGTTATTTTATGAGATGATTATGTTTTGTAAAAGTTATCGGCAACTGGCAGGAGCCTTATGGTTGTCGCTTTATTGTATGAAATGCAATCGCCATGTAATTGCTTTACTTTATCACTATGCGGTAGCGATAGTCGTAGAAGTAATAGTTGGCGAGACAACAATGATGCTACGATGGAGATCAAGGTGTCAAGCCGGTGACTATGGAGATCATGACGGTGCTTTGGGGATGGAGATCAAAGACACAAGATGATGATGGCCATATCATGTCACATATTTTGATTGCATGTGATGTTTATGTTTTATGCATCTTATTTTGCTTAGTACGGTGGTAGCATTATAAGATGATCCCTCACTAAATTTCAAGGTATAAGTGTTCTCCCTGAGTATGCATCATTGCTACAGTTTGTCGTGCCGAGACACCACGTGATGGTCGGGTGTGATAAGCTCTACGTTCACATACAACAGGTGCAAGCCAGTTTTGCACATGCAGAATATTTGGGTTAAACTTGACGAGCCTAGCATATGCAGATATGGCCTCGGAACACTGAGACCGAAAGGTCGAACATGAATCATATAGTAGATATGGTCAACATAGAGATATTCACCATTAAAAACTACTCCATCTCACATGATGATCAGACATGGTTTAGTTGACATGGATCACGTGATCATTTAGATGACTAGAGGATGTCTATCTAAGTGGGAGTTCTGAAGTAATATGATTAATTGAAGTTTAATTTATCATGAACTTAGTCCTGATAGTTTTTGCATATCTATGTTGTTGTAGATTAATGGCCCGTGCTACCGTTCCCTTGAATTTTAATGTGTTCCTAGATAAAGCTAAGTTGAAAGATGATGGTAGCAACTACACGGACTGGGTCCATAACTTGAGGATTATCCTCATTGTAGCACAAAAGAATTACGTCCTGGAAGCACCGCTAGGTGCAAGGCCCACTCCAGGGCAACTCCAGACGTTATGAACGTCTGGCAGACAAAGCTGATGACTACTCGATAGTTCAGTGTGCCATGCTTTACGGATTAGAATCATGACTTCAAAGACATTTTGAACGTCATGGAGCATATGAGATGATCCAAGAGTTGAAGTTAATATTTCAAGAAAATGCCCGAGTTGAGAGATATGAAGTCTCCAACAAGTTCTATAGCTGCAAGATGGAGGAAAATAGTTCTGTCAGTGAACACATACTCAGAATGTCTGGGTACCATAACCACTTGACTCAGTTGGGAGTTAATCTTCCTGATGATTGTGTCATTGATAGAGTTCTTCAATCACTGCCACCAAGCTATAAAGCCTTCGTGATGAACTATAATATGCAAGGGATGGGGAAGACAATTCCTGAGCTCTTCACAATGCTAAAGGCTACGGAGGTAGAAATCAGGAAGGAGCATCAAGTGTTGATGGTTAACAATACCACTAATTTCAAGAAAAAGGGCAAAGGGAAGAAGGGGAACTTCAATAAGAATAGCAAGCAAGTTGCTACTCCCGAGAAGAAGCCCAAGTATGGACCTAAGCCTAAAATTGAGTGCTTCTACTGCAAAGGTACTGGTCACTGGAAGCGGAACTGCCCCAAGTATTTGGCGGATAAGAAGGATGGCAAAGTGAAAGGTATATTTGATATACACGTTATTGATGTGTACTTTATTAATGCTTGTAGTAGCGCCTGGGTATTTGATACCGGTTCTGTTGCTCATATTTGCAACTCGAAACAGGGGCTACAGATTAAACGAAGATTGCCTAAGGACGAGATGACGATGCACGTCAGAAATGGTTCCAAGGTCGATGTTACCATCGTCGGCACGCTACCTCTACATCTACCTTCGGGATTAGTTTTAGACCCGAATAATTGTTATTTGGTGCAAGCATTGAGCATGAACATTATATCTGGATCTTGTTTGATGCAAGACAGTTATTCATTTAAATCAGAGAATAATGGTTGTTCTATTTATATGAATAATATCTTTTATGGTCATGCACCCTTGATGAGTGGTCTATTTTTGTTAAATCTCAATCGTAGTGATACACATATTCATAATATTGAAGCCAAAAGATGCAAAGTTAATAATGATAGTGCAAATTATTTGTGGCACTACCGTTTAGGTCATATTGGTGTAAAGCGCATGAAAAAACTCCATGCTGGTGGACTTTTGGAATCACTTGATGCTTGCGAACCATGCCTCATGGGCAAGATGACTAAGACTCCGTTCTCAGGAACAATGGAGTGAGCCACTGACTTATTGGAAACAATACATACTGATGTGTGTGGTCCGATGAGTATTGAGGCTCACGGCGGGTATTGTTATTTTCTGACCTTCATAGATGATTTGAGCAGATATGGGTATATCTACTGAATGAAACATAAGTCTGAAAAAATTGAAAAGTTTAGAGAATTTTAGAGTGAAGTGGAAAATCATCGTAACAAGAAAATAAAGTTTCTACGATCTGATCGTGGAGGTGAATATTTGAGTTATGAGTTTGATCTTCATTTGAAACAATATGGAATAGTTTCGCAACTCACGCCACCTTGAACACCACAGCATAATGGTGTGTCTGAACGTCGTAACCGTACTTATTAGATATGGTGCGAACCATGATGTCTCTTACTGATTTACCACTATCGTTTTGGGGTTATGCTTTAGAGACGGCTACATTCACGTTAAATAGGGCACCATCTAAATTCGTTGAGACGACACCATATGAACTATGGTTTAGCAAGAAACCTAAGCTATCTTTTCTTAAAGTTTGGGGCTACGATGCTTATATGAAAAAGCTTAAACCTGATAAGCTTGAACCCAAATCGGAGAAATGTGTCTTCATAGGATACCCAAAAGAAACTATTGGGTACACCTTCTATCACAGACCCGAAGGTAAGATATTCGTTGCTAAGAATGGATCCTTTCTAGAGAATGAATTTCTCTCGAAAGAAGTGAGCGGGAGGAAAGTAGAACTTGATGAGGTAATTGTACCTTCTCCCGAATTGGAAAGTAGTTCATCACAGAAATTAGTTCTAGTGATTCCTACACCAATTAGTGAGGAAGCTAATGATTATGATCATGAAACTTCATATCAAGTTACTACCGAACCTCGTAGGTCAACCAGAGTACGTTCCGCACTAGAGTGGTACGGTAATTCTGTTCTGGAAGTCATGTTACTAGACCATGATGAACCTACGAACTATGAGGAAGCGATGACGAGCCCAGATTCCGCGAAATAGCTAGAGGCCATGAAATCTGAGATGGGATGCATGTATGAGAACAAAGTATGGACTTTGGTTGACTTGTCCAATGATCGGCAAGCCATCGAGAATAAATGGATCTTCAAGAAGAAGGCTGACACTGACGGTAATGTTACTATCTACAAAGCTCAAATTGTTGCGGAAGGTTTTCGACATGTTCAAGGGGTTGACTACGATGAGACCTTCTCACTCGTAGCGATGCTTAAGTCTGTCTCAATCATGTTAGCAATTGTCGCATTTTATGATTATGAAATTTGGCAAATGGATGTCAAAACTGCATTCCTTAATGGATATCTTAAAGAAGAGTTGTATATGATGCAACTAGAAGGTTTTGTCGATCCTAAAGGTGCTAACAAAGTGTGCAAGCTCCAACGATCCATTTATGGACTGGTGCAAGCCTCTCGGAGTTGCAATATACACTTTGATAGTGTGACAAAAGCATATGGTTTTATACAGACTTTTGGAGAAGCTTGTATTTACAATAAAGTGAGTGGGAGCTCTATAGCATTTCTAATATTATATGTGGATGACAAATTGTTGATTGGAAATAATACAAAATTTCTGGATAGCATAAAAGGATACTTGAATAAGAATTTTTCAATGAAAGACCTTGGTGAAGCTGCTTATATATTGGGCATCAAGATCTATAGAGATAGATCAAGGTGCCTAATTGGACTTTCACAAAGCACATACCTTGATAAAGTTTTGAAGAAGTTCAAAATGGATCAGCCAAAGAAAGGGTTCTTGCATATGTTACAAGGTGTGAAGTTGAGTCAGACTCAATGCCCGACCACTGTAGAAGATAGGGAGAAAATGAAAGTCATTCCCTATGCCTCAGCCATAGGTTCTATCATGTATGCAATGTTGTGTACCAGACCTGATGTGTGCCTTGCTATAAGTTTAGCAGGGAGGTACCAAAGTAATCCAGGAGTGGATCACTAGATAGCGGTCAAGAACATCCTGAAATACCTGAAAAGGACTAAGGATATGTTTCTCGATTATGGAGGTGACAAAGAGCTTGTCTTAAATGGTTACATCGATGGAAGCTTTGACACTGATCCGGATGACTCTAAGTCACAAACCGGATATGTATTTATATTGAATGGTGGAGCTGTAAGTTGGTGCTCTTCCAAGCAGAGCATCGTGGCAGGATCTACGTGTGAAGCAGAGTACATAGCTGCTTCAAAAGCAGCAAATGAAGGAGTCTGGATGAAGGAGTTCATATCCGATCTAGGTGTAATACCTAGTGCATCGGGTCCAATGAAAATATTTTGTGACAATACTGTAGCAATTTCCTTGGCAAAGGAATCCAGATTTCACAAGAGAACCAAACACATCAAGAGACGCTTCAATTCCATCCGCGATCAAAAGGAGGGACACATAGATATTTGCAAAATACATACGGATCTGAATGTTGCAGACCCATTGACTAAACCGCTTCCACGAGCAAAACATGATCAGCACCAAGACTCCATGGGTGTTAGAATCATTACTATGCAATCTAGATTATTGACTCTAGTGCAAGTGGGAGACTGAAGGAAATATGCCCTAGAGGCAACAATAAAGTTGTTATTTATATTTCCTTATATCATGATAAATGTTATTATTCGTGCTAGAATTGTATTAACCGGAAACTTAGTACATGTGTGAATACATAAACAAAACGATTGTCCCTAGTATGCCTCTACTTGACTAGTTCGCTAATCAAAGATGGTTAAGTTTCCTAACCATAGACAAGTGTTGTCATGTGATGAACGGGATCACATCATTAGAGAATGATGTGATGGACAAGACCCATCCGTTAGCTTAGCATAATGATCGTTGAGTTTTATTGCTATTGCTTTCTTCAAGACTTATACATATTGCTCTGAATATGTGATGACCCACAAGTATAGGGGATCTATCGTAGTGCTTTCGATAAGTAAGAGTGTCGAACCCAACGAGGAGCAGAAGGAAATGATAAGCGGTTTTCAGCAAGGTATTCTCTGCAAGTACTGAAATAAGTGGTAACAGCTAGTTTTGTGATAAGATAAATGGTAACGAGCAACAAGTAACAAAAGTAAATAAAGTGCAGCAAGGTGGCCCAATCCTTTTTTTAGCAAAGGACAAGCCTAGACAAACTCTTGTAATAGGAAAAGCGCTCCCGAGGACACATGGGAATATTGTCAAGCTAGTTTTCATCACGCTCATATGATTCGCGTTCGGTACTTTGATAATTTGATATGTGGGTGGACCGGTGCTTGGGTACTGCCCTTACTTGGAAAAGCATCCCACTTATGATTAACCTCTATTGCAAGAATCCGCAACTACAACAAAAGTATTAAGGTAAACCTAACCATAGCATGAAACATATGGATCCAAATCAGCCCCTTACGAAGCAACGCATAAACTAGGTTTAAGCTTCTGTCACTCTAGCAACCCATCATCTACTTATTACTTCCCAATGCCTTCCTCTAGGCCCAAATAAGGGTGAAGTGTTATGTAGTCGACGTTCACATAACACCACTAGAGTTTAGACAACATACATCTTATCAAAATATCGAACGAATACCAAATTCACATGACTACTAATAGCAAGACTTCTCCCTTGTCCTCAGGAACAAACGTAACTACTCACAAAGCATATTCATGTTCATAATCAGAGGGGTAATAATGTGCATAAAGGATCTGAACATATGATCTTCCACCAAATAAACCAACTAGCATCAACTACAAGGAGTAATCGACACTACTAGCAACCTACTAGCACCAATCCCGGACTTGGAGACAAGAATTGGATGCAAGAGATGAACTAGGGTTTGGAGATGAGATGGTGTTGATGAAGATGTTGATGGAGATTGCCCTCTCCCGATGAGAGGAGCGTTGGTGATGATGATGGTGATGATTTCCCCCTCCCGGAGGGAAGTGTCCCCGGCAGAACAGCTCTGCCGGAGCCCTAGATTGGTTCTGCCAAGGTTCCGCCTCGTGGCGGCGGGGTCTCATCCCGAAAGGTTCTCTTTATTTTTTTTCTCATCGAAAGACTTCATATAGGAGAAGATGGATGTCGGAGAGCCACCAGGGGGCCCACGAGGTAGGGGGCGCGCCCCCCACCCTCGTGAGCAGGGTGTGGGCCCCCTGGCCTTCATCTTTGGCGATGATTTTTATTTATTTATTTTAAGGTATTGGGTTTCAGGACTTTTGGAGTTGCGCGGAATAGTCCTTCAATATTTGCTCCTTTTCCAGCCCAGAATTCCAGCTGTTGGCATTCTCCCTCTTCATGTAAACCTTGTGAAATAAGAGAGAATAACCATAAGTATTGTGACATAACGTGAAATAACAACCCATAATGCAATAAATATTGTCATAAAAGCATGATGCAAAATGGACGTATCAACTCCCCCAAGCTTAGACCTTGCTTGTCCTCAAGCGAAAAGCCGATAACAATAAATATGTCCTGATGTTTAGAGGTAGAGGCGTCGATAAAAATAAAATACGAATATGAAGGCGTCATGATTGTTTCATAACAGCAACATATATAAATTTTGTCATATGATTACTCATGTTCAAGTGATGATCTTCTCACAAAGCCAAAGTATGAATCAGAAACCTTATTGAGCACCAACAAATTATAATCTCAGTCATTGAAGCAATTGCAATTTATCATAACATCGGAAAGAGTCTATGTCATAGCTTAAAAGCAAGTCCGCATACTCAACTATCACTTAGTCCTTCATAATTGCTAACACTCACGCAACACTTGTGGCTACGGAGTTTTAACCGGACATAGAGAAAGATAGGGGCTTATAATTTTGCCCCACAACCTTTTACCTCAAGGGTAATGTCAACAATAATAATTCATGCTCCCCCACATCCAGTTAGATATATATATCATGTTCTTTCCAACATGCTAAGCTTGCCAAAGGATAAAATAAAAAGGGAAAGGTGAAGATCACCGTGACTCTTGCATAAGGTAGAGGATAATAATAAAAGATAGGCCCTTCGCAGAGGGAAGCATAGGTTGTCATGCGCGTTTAGGGTTGATGCACAAAATCTTAATGTAAAAGAACGTCACTTTATATTGCCCCTTGTATGTGAACCTTTATTATGCAGTCCGTCGCTTTTATTGCGTCCACAACAAGTTCGTACAAAGTTTATTTTCTCTGCACTAATAAGTCATGCATATTTAGAGAGCAATTTTTATTGCTTGCATCGATGACAAGTTACTTGAAGGATCTTACTTAGTCCATAGGTAGATATGGTGGACTCTCATGGCAAAACTGGTTTAAGGGTATTTGGAAGCACAAGTAGTATTTCTACTTAGTGCTGAGAATTTGGCTAGCATGAGGGGGAAAGGCAAGCTCAACACGGTAGAGGATCCATGACAACATACTTTATCTCAGATATAAGAAAACATAACTCATTATGTTGTCTTCCTTGTCCAATATCAACTCTTTAGCATGTCATATTTTAATGAGTGCTCCCAATCATAAAAGATGTCAATGATAATATATCTATATGTGAAACCTCTCTTTCCTTATTACTTCCTATTAATTGCAACGATGACCAAAGCTATATTTGCCAACTCCCAACAACTTTTAATCATCATATTCTTTCTATGTGGAGTCATTACTTTCACTAAGATCAATATGAACTCTTTGATTCTTTTTATTCTTTTTCTTCTAATCACCCAAGATCATGGAAAAATACTCAAACCCTTGACTCAACACTAATCTTTATTATATAGCTCACGGACTCGATTACAAAGAAGGATCATAAAGCAAAACTCAAAACTAGATCATGCCATGACTTTATTCTACTAAATCAAGGTACTACTAATAGGATCGAACTAAGAAAAAAACGGTAAAGGTAGGAGTTGTGATGGTGATACGATACCAGGGCACCTCCCCCAAGCTTGGCAGTTGCCAAGGGGAGTGCCCATACCCATGTGATTATGTCTCCTTCCTTGTTGTTGGCGGTGGAGGTGTTGATGATGATGGAGTTGTTGCATTTTTCTTCTCTAGCTTGCGTCTGAGGCTAAAATTTTCATCCCTTGGATCCTCATTCTCGAGCTCAAGCTTCATTATCTTTTTGCATAGTGCTGCCTTGCTGTCCTGTAGAAAACAAGGTGGGATAGATTGGACCTTATGGAGGCTTGACTTCTTGAACTCCACATGCATATCACCAGGTTGAGGTAGGGGATAGTCCTCTTCGTCGGAACTCGTTTCCTCCTTCCTTTTTGGATCATAGTCTTCTTCTTCCTCTGTGGTCCAGCCATAATGCTCCACATCCCCATATACCTTGGGATTTGCAATATAATCAGCCATGTAGCTCTCTCCCTCAGAATCTTGGGAAGACATCTTGCTCTAATCTGCAGCAGCAACAGCTCGAAACGAAAATAGAGGATATTTGCGTGATACGAGAGTCAAAACCTGTGGGAGTATATATAGTGAATTTTTACCGACCAAAATATGTATCGTGCAAGGAAACGGAGTCCAGAGGGCACACGAGGTGCTCACGAGGTAGGGGGCGCACCCAGGGGGTAGGGCGCGCCCTCCACCCTCGTGGAGGCCTCGTGTCCTCCCCGGACTGCTACTTATTTTCTATTTTTATAAATATTCCAAAACGGAGAAATATTGCCTTAAAAATTGTTTTGGAGTCGGTTTACTTACCGTACCTCATACCTATTCCTTTTCGGAGTCTGGAACGTTCTGGAAAGTGTCCCTTATGTACTCCTCCGGGGTTACGGTTTCAATAATATTAGTTTCAACATTTATAGGATTACCTAAGATATAATGTTTGATCCTTTGACCGTTTACCACCTTCGGGTTTGTGCCTATGAAGTTGTTGATTTTTATGGCACCGGAACAATAGACCTCCTCAATAACGTAAGGACCTTCCCATTTGGAGAGAAGTTTTCCTGCAGAAAATCTTAAACGAGAGTTGTATAGCAATACATAATCACCTACATTGAACTCACGCTTTTGTATTCTTTTGTCATGCCATCTTTTAACTTTTTCTTTGAACAACTTGGCATTTTCATAAGCTTGGGTTCTCCATTCATCAAGTGAGCTAATATCAAATAACCTCTTCTCACCGGCAAGTTTGAAATCATAGTTGAGCTCTTTAATATCCCAATATGCCTTATGTTCCAGTTCGAGAGGTAAATGGCATGCTTTTCCATAAACCATTTTATACGGAGACATACCCATAGGATTTTTGTATGCAGTTCTATAGGCCCATAATGCATCATCATGTTTTTTGGACCAATTCTTTCTAGACCTATTGACAGTCTTTTGCAAAATTAATTTGAGCTCTCTATTGCTCAATTCTACCTGACCACTAGACTGCGGGTGATATCGAGATGCAATTCTATGATTAATGTCGTATTTAGCAAGCATCTTACGGAAAGCACCATGAATAAAGTGTGAACCACCATCAGTCATTAAGTATCTAGGGACTCCAAACCTCAGAAAAATAACTTCCTTAAGCATTTTAATAGAAGTGTTATGATCAGCACTACTAGTTGGAATAGCTTCTACCCACTTAGTAACATAATCAACAACAACTAAAATATGAGTATATCCATTAGAGGCAGGAAAAGGTCCCATATAATCAAAGCCCCAAACATCAAATGGTTCAATAACAAGTGAATAATTCATAGGCATTTCTTGACGTCTACGAATATTACCAATTCTTTGACATTCGTCGCAAGACAAAAGAAACTTACGGGCATCCTTGAAGAGAGTAGGCCAATAAAAACCGGATTGCAATACCTTATGTGCAGTTCTACCTCCAGCGTGGTGTCCTCCATAAGCCTTGGAGTGACACTTGCGTAGGATCTGTTCCTGTTCATGCTCAGGTACACAACGTCTAATAACACAATCTACTCCTTCTTTATAAAGATGTGGGTCATCCCAAAAGTAATGTTGCAAGTCATAGAAAAACTTTTTCTTTTGTTGGTATGTGAAGTTAGGTGGTATAAATTTAGCAACAATATAATTAGCATAATCAGCATACCACGGAGTTCTACGAGAAGTGCTTATGACATTTAATTGTTCATCAGGAAAGCTATCATCAATAGGTAGTGGGTCATCAAGAACATTCTCTAACCTAGACAAGTTGTCTGCAACGGGGTTCTCAGCTCCTTTTCTATCAACAATATGTAAATCAAATTCTTGAAGCAAGAGAACCCATCTAATGAGTCTAGGTTTTGCATCTTTCTTTTCCATAAGATATTTAATAGCAGCATGATCTGTGTGAATAGTTACTTTAGAATCCACAATGTAGGGTCTGAATTTATCACAAGAAAATACAACTACTAAAAGTTCCTTTTCAGTAGTAGCATAATTTCTTTGAGCATTGTCTAGAGTCTTACTAGCATAATGGATAACATTTAATTTCTTATCAACTCTTTGCCCTAGAACAGCACCTACAGCATAATCACTAGCATCACACATAATTTCAAATGGTAAATTCCAATCAGGTGGCTGAACAATAGGTGCAGAGACTAATGCTTTCTTAAGTATTTCAAATGCTTCTACACAGTCATCATCAAAGACAAATGGTACATCTTTTTGTAATAAATTAGTCAGAGGCCGAGAGATTTTTGAGAAGTCCTTAATGAACCTCCTATAAAATCCGGCGTGACCAAGGAAACTTCTTATACCTTTGATGTCCTTGGGACATGGCATCTTTTCAATAGCATCAACCTTGGCTTTATCAACTTCAATACCTCTTTCAGAAACTTTGTGCCCCAAGACAATACCTTCATTAACCATAAAGTGGCACTTTTCCCAATTCAAGACAAGATTAGTTTCTTCACATCTCTGCAAAACTCGAGCAAGATTGCTCAAGCAATCATCAAAAGAGGAACCATAGACAGAAAAGTCATCCATGAAAACCTCACAAATTTTCTCGCAAAAGTCAGAGAATATAGCCATCATGCATCTTTGAAAGGTAGCAGGTGCATTACATAAACCGAAAGGCATACGTCTATAAGCAAAAGTACCAAAAGGGCATGTAAAAGTAGTCTTTGATTGATCTTTAGCCGACACAGGTATTTGAGAAAAACCAGAATAACCATCTAGAAAGCAATAATGTGTATGTTTGCATAGTCTTTCTAGCATTTGATCAATAAAAGGTAAGGGGTAATGATCTTTCTTAGTAGCCTTATTTAATTTGCGGAAATCAATTACCATCCTATAACCTGTGATAATTCTTTGCGGAATCAATTCATCTTTATCATTAGGGACAACAGTAATACCTCCCTTCTTAGGGACACAATGGACAGGACTTACCCACTGACTATCAGCAATGGGATAAATTATACCTGCCTCCAAAAGCTTGAGTATTTCCTTTCTTACCACTTCTTTCATTTAGGATTCAAACGTCGTTGAGGATCACGAACTGGTTTGGCATCAGCTTCCAAATTTATTTTATGTTGACATAGAGTGGAACTAATGCCCTTAAGATCATCCAGAGTATATCCAATAGCAGCACGGTGCTTCTTAAGAGTTTTCAATAATCTTTCTTCTTCATGCTCTGAAAGGTTAGCACTAATAATGACAGGATATATTTTCTTTTCATCAAGATAAGCATATTTAAGATTATCAGGCAACGGTTTAAGCTCAAACACGGGATCACCCTTGGGTGGAGGAGGATCCCCTAGGATTTCAACAGGCAAATTGTGTTGCAGAATAGGTTCCTGTTTAAAGAATACTTCATCTATTTCCCTTCTTTCATTCATGAACATATCATTTTCATGGTCCAGCAAATAGTGTTCTAAAGGATCACTAGGAGGTACGACAATAGAAGCAAGACCAATAATTTCATCCTTACTAGGCAATTCTTCCTCACGATGTTGTTTACTAAATTTAGAGAAATTAAACTCATGAACCATATCATCCAAGCCAATAGTAACAACATTCTTTTTGCAGTCTATCGTAGCATTAACAGTTTTCAAGAAGGGTCTACCAAATATAATGGGACAAAAGCTATCTTGTGGGGAACCAAGAACAAGAAAATCAGCGGGATATTTGGTTTTCCCACACAAGACTTCAACATCTCTAACAATTCCCATAGGTGAAATAGTATCTCTATTGGCAAGTTTAATTGTGACATCAATTTCTTCTAACTCAGTCGGTGCAATATCATGCATAATTTCTTTGTATAAGCCAATGGGTATAACACTAGCACTAGCACCCATATCACATAAGCCATGATAACAATGATCTCCTATTTTAACAGAAATAATGGGCACTTGTTACTATGGAAGTTGCATGGCAATATATCTCAGAATGGCAATGGAAATGCCATAATAGGTAGATATGGTGGCTGTTTTGAGGAAGATATAAGGAGGCTTATGTGTGATAGAGCGTATCATATCACGAGGTTTGGATGCACTGGAGAAGTTTGCACCAACTCACGAGGTGAGAAAGGGCAATGCACGGTACCGAAGAGGCTGGCAATGATGGAAGGGTGAGAGTGTGTATAATCCATCGACTCACATTAGTCATAAAGAACTCATATACTTATCGCAAAAGTTTATTAGCCCTCGAAGCAAAGTACTACTACGCATGCTCCTAGGGGGGAGGTTGGTAGGAGTTAACCATTGCGCGTCCCCGACCTCCACTAATAAGGAAGGCAATCAAAGAACACCCCATGCTTCAAATTTGTCACACAACGGTTACCATACGTGTATGCTACGGACTTGCAAACCTCAACACAAGTATTTCTCAATTTCACAATTACCCCACTAGCACGACTCTAATATCACTACCTTTATATCGCAAAACTATTGCAAGGAATCAAACATATAATATTCAGCGATCTACAAGTTTATGTAGGATTTTATGACTAACCATGTGAATGACCAATTCCTGTCATCTCTCTAAATAGATATAAGTGAAGCAAGAGAGTTTAATTCTTTCTGCAAAATATATGCCCACGCTCTAACAAATATAAGTGAAGCAAAAGAGCATTCTACAAATGGCGGTTTTCTATGTGAAGAGAAACAGGCAATCTAAACTTCAAATGATATAAGTGAAGCACATGAAGCATTCTATAAAGCCATACTCAAAAAATTTAAGTGAGGTGCAATGAGCATTCTATAAATCAACCAAGGACTATCTCATACCAGCATGGTGCATAAAAGAAAAGTGAAAACTAAATGCAAAAGATGCTCCAAGACTTGCACATATCGCATGAACAAAACGAATACGAAAACATATCGATACTTGTTGAAGAAAGAGGGGATGCCTTTCGGGGCATCCCCAAGCTTAGACGCTTGAGTCTCCTTGAATATTTACTTGGGGTACCTTGGGAATCCCCAAGCTTGAGCTCTTGCCTCTCTTCCTTTTCCTCATATCGAGACTTCCTCGATCAAACACTTCATCCACACAAAACTTCAACAGAAAACTCGGTAAGATCCGTTAGTATAATAAAGCAAATCACTACTCTAAGTACTGTAGCAAACCAATTAATATATTTTTTTGCATTGTGTCTACTGTAACATAACTTTTTCATGGCTTAATACAATGATAGAAATTGATAGATTTATCAAAACAAGCAAACTATGCATCAAAAACAGAATCTGTCAAAAACAGAACAGTCTGTAGCAATCTGAACATTCGGCATACTTATGGTACCCCAAAAATTCTACCAAAATTAGGAAAAATAAAAAATTTGTATATAAGACAGTGCAGAGAGAATTAGAACCATTTGACGTTCCATTAAAAAATATAAAATCACGCACTACAGACAAAGTTTCTGTCCTGCACCGTACAAACCAACAAGCATTGTAAACATCCTAAAGGCAAACCTTGGCACATTATTTTTATAGTACAATGGAATTGTACAAGGGGATAATTATTTTTGATGAAAAGATTCTGTAATTAAGATTCACAAAGTTTCCGTGAGCATGAACAAAGTTCAAGGAGCTCTCCCACTTCAACAATGCTTGTCTCTCTCACTTTCACTTTCCTTTTTGAAAAATTTTTGGGTTCCTGATACGTCTCCAATGTATCTACTTTTCCAAACACTTTTGCACTTGTTTTGGACTCTAACTTGCATGATTTGAATGAAACTAACCCGGACTGACGCTGTTTTCAGCAGAACTACCATGATGTCGTTTTATGTGTAGAAAAGAAAAGTTCTCGGAATGTTCTGGAAATCCATGGAGGCACTTTTTGGAATTAATAAGAATTTTTGGCGACAGAATCAATGCCAGGGTGCCCACGGCCTGTCCACGAGACAGGGGGCGCCCCCCCCTAGGGCGCGGCCTCCTATCTCGTGGGCCCCCTGGACCTCCTCCGACCTCAACTCCAACTCCATATATTCCGTCTCGGGGAGAAAAAAATAAGAGAGAAAGTTTCATCGCGTTTTACGACATGGAGCCGCTGCCAAGCCCTAATCTCTCTCGGGAGGGCTGATCTGGAGTCCATTCGGGGCTCCGGAGAGGGGGATTCGTTGCCGTCGTCATCATCAACCATCCTCCATCACCAATTTCATGATGCTCACCGCCGTGCGTGAGTAATACCATTGTAGGCTTGCTGGACGGTGATGGGTTGGATGAGATTTACCATGTAATCAAGTTAGTTTGTTAGGGTTTGATCCCTAGTATCCACTATGTTCTGAGATTGATGTTGCTATGACTTTGCTATGCTTAATGCTTATCACTAGGGCCCGAGTGCCATGATTTCAGATCTGAACCTATTATGTTTTCATGAATATATGTGTGTTCTTGATCCTATCTTGCAAGTCTATAGTCACCTATTATGTGTTATGATCCGACAACCCCGAAGTGACAATAATCGGGATACTTCTCGGTGATGACCGTAGTTTGAGGAGTTCATGTATTCATTATATGCTAATGCTTTGTTACGGTTCTCTATTAAAAGGAGGCCTTAATATCCCTTAGTTTCCGTAAGGACCCCGCTTCAATGGGAGGGTAGGACAAAAGATGCCATGCAAGTTCTTTTCCATAAGCACGTGTGACTATTTACGGAATACATGCCTACATTACATTGATGAATTGGAGCTAGTTCTATATCACCCTATGTTATAACTATTGCATGAGGAATCGCATATGGCATAATTATTCATCACTGATCCATTGCCTACGAGCTTTTAACATATTGTTGTTCGCTTATTTACTTTTCCGTTGCTACTGTTACAACTACTACAAAAACCCAAAAACATTTATCTTTACTTCTGCTACCGTTACAATTATTATCATACCACTTTTTCTACTAAACACTTTGCTGCAGATACTAAGTTATCCAGGTGTTGTTGAATTGACAACTCAACTGCTAATACTCAAGAATATTCTTTGACTCCCCTTGTGTCGAATCAATAAATTTGGGTTGAATACTCTACCCTCGAAAGCTGTTGTGATCCCCTATACTTGTGGGTTATCAAGACTAATTTCTGGCGCCGTTGCTGGGGAGCATAGCTCTATTCTCTGAGTCACTTGGGATTTATATCTGTTGATCACTATGAAGAACTTGAAAGATGATCGAACTACTATTTTGCCCTCAACTACGAGGGGAGGCAAGGAACTGCCATCTAGCTCTACACTAGATTCTCCTTCCGTTATTAGTAGGCTTGCGACACCTAAACCTACTACTACTATGAATTCTGATATGTCGCATGTTATTGATGATGTCACTTCTGCTATGCATGATGAAACTACTTCTGTGCGTGATATTACTGTGCCATTAGGTGAATTTCTAGATGAACAACTTGCTAGAGTTAGGGGGAATGAAAATATTGAAGAACCTATTATTGATGATAGTGATGATGAAGGTTCCCCAATGATTATGTATTACCTGTTGTTCCTAAGGGTTATGTTATGAATGAAGCAGCTGCAATGGAAATTCTTGCTTGCAATGATAGAAATGATCTTAAGAAATTATTAGCTAAATGGAAGCAGCAGTCTCTTAATGCTAGAATGAAACCTGACCCTGCTTTTGCTACTTCACCTATCTGTGTTACTGATAAGGATTATGAATTCTCGGTAGATCCTGATATTATTACTTTAGTTGAATCTGATCCTTTTTATGGCCTTGAATCTGAAACTGTTGTGGCACACCTTACCAAGTTGAATGATATAGCCACCCTGTTTACTCATGATGAGAAGTCTCGCTATTTATATATCCTTAAGATATTTCCGTTCTCATTAAAGGGTGATGCTAAGACTTGTTATAATTCTCTTGCTCCTGGTTGTGTGCGTAGTCCCCAGGATATGATTTATTACTTCTCTGCTAAATATTTCCCTGCTCATAAGAAACAAGTTGCCTTGCGGGAAATATATAATTTTGTGCAAATCAAAGAAGAGAGTCTCCCACAAGCTTGGGGGAGGCTTCTCCGCTTACTTAATGCTTTGCCTGATCATCCTCTTAAGAAAAATGAAATACTTGATATCTTTTATAATGGACTAACTGGTGCTTCTAAGGACAACTTGGATAGTTGTGCTGGTTGTGTTTTCAGGGAAAGAACAGTCGACGAAGCCGAAATATTATTGAATAATATGTTGACTAATGAAAATAATTGGACTCTTTCTGAGCCCATTCTAGAAGTAATTCCTGAACCAATTGAGCCAAATCCTGAGCCTATTCCTAAACCCACTCCGAAGAAGAGAGGTGTTTTATTTCTCAGTCCTAAAGATATGCAAGAGGCAAAGAAATCAATGAAAGAAAAAGGTATTAAAGCTGAAGATGTTAAGAATTTACCTCCTATTGAAGAAATACATGGTCTTAATTTACCGCCTGAAGAACCACATTTTCTTGATAACCCGACACAGGTAGTAAAGGTAAATTCTCTCTATAGATATGATAAAGTTGAAATACCCTCTACTAAATTCCATAGCCCATGCTTAGATGAATTTGATGACTTTATGGCTAGACAAGAAAGTTTTAATGCTTATGCTGGTAGAGAGTTAAAGAATAATGCTTTTGAGATAGGACGCGTAGGTGATAATCTGGCTAGAGTTAAAGATGAACTTCACCGGGTTAGCAAATATGCTTCTATGGTTGCTACTCAAGCTGAGCAAGTACTTAAAGCTCAAAATGATTTGCTTAAGGAATTGAATAATAAAAATGACTTTGCTGTTAGAGTGGCTACTATAACTGGTAGAATGACTCAGGAACCTTTGTATCCTAAAGGCCACCCTAAGAGAATCGAGCAAGATTCTCAGAGAAATAATTTAGAGGCACCTAGTTATTCTAAAAAGAAGAAAAAGAAATATGATAGAACTTTGCATGCTTCTAATGAACCTACTGTAGACATGCCTGAGAATCCCAATGATATTTCTATTTCTGATGCTGAAACACAATCAGGTGATGAACATGAACCTAGTGATAATGTTAATGATAATGTTCATGTTGATGCTCAACCTAGCAAAAACAATGATGTAGAGATTGAACCTGCTGTTGATCTTGATAACCCACAATCAAAGAATCAACGTTATGATAAGGGAGATTTTGTTGCTAGGAAGCAAGGTAAAGAAAGAGAACCATGGGTTCAGAAACCCATGCCCTTTCCTCCTAAACCATCCAAGTCAAAGGATGATGAGGATTTTGAGCGCTTTGCTGAAATGATTAGACCTATTTTCTTACGTATGCGCTTAACTGATATGCTTAAAGTAAATCCTTATGCTAAGTATATGAAGGATATCATCACAAATAAAAGAAAGATACCGGAAGCTGAAATTTCCACCATGCTTGCTAATTACACTTTTAAAGGTGGAATACCAAAGAAACTTGGAGATCCGGATGTACCAACTATACCATGCTCTATTAAAAGAAATTATGTTAGAACTGCTTTATGTGATCTTGGAGCCGGTGTTAGTGTTATGCCTCTCTCTTTATATCGTAGACTTGAATTGAATAAGTTGACACCTACTGAAATATCTTTGCAAATGGCTGATAAATCAACTGCTATACATGTCGGTGTTTGTGAGGATGTGCCTGTTGTGGTTGCAAATGTCACTATCTTAACGGACTTTGTTATTCTTGATATCCCCGAGGACGATAGTATGTCTATTATCCTTGGTAGACCTTTTCTTAATACTGCAGGGGCTGTTATTGATTGCAACAAAGGCAATGTCACTTTTCATGTTAATGGTAATGAGCATACGGTACACTTTCCGAGGAAACAATCTCAAGTTCATAGCATCAATTCTATTGAAAAAGTCCCAACTATCATTTTTGGAGGTTTTGAATTTCCTCTCCCTACTGTCAAGAAAAAGTATGGTATTCTTATTGTTGGGGATTTTCATATCCCCGTTGAGGTAACTTAGTGTTATTCGAAATTTCTCCAGTTCCGTGTTATTCGGAATGAGTTTGTTAACAAGACTTGATCAACCTTGTTAGCAGGTTCATTTTGATGATCACGAGATGGATGAAACTAGAAGGCACAACCTTCTGTACCCTCTTTTTACTTTTCTGTTATTTAGATTAAATAAAGCAAAAATAGTATTATCCGTCTGTTTTCTGAATTATTCATGCATTAAAAAATAGTCCGAAAATAAAAGTGCTCCAAATGCCCTGCAAATTTATATTATTTTTTCTGGAATATTTGAGGATTTTAGGCACTGAAAACACTGCAGGAGGGGCAAGCACCAGGCCACGAGAGAGGAGGGCCCCCCCTGTAGGGCGCGCCCCCTGTCTCATGGGCCCCTGGTGGCTCCCCTCCACTTATGCCAGCACCCACACACTTCATCTTCTACCCAAAAAAAATCCCCATCCAGCTCAAGCACGAGTTCTAGCTCGTTTTGCTGCGATTTTTGATCTCTTAGCTCAAAGCTCCATTCACAAAACTGCTTTGGGAGATTGTTGCTTGGTATGTGACTCCTCCATTGGTCCAATTAGTTTTTGTTCTAGTGCTTTATTCATTGCAAATTTTTGCTGCATAGGTGACCATGTTCTTGAGCTTGCATGTTAAATTTTTGAGGTCCCAAGCAATTCCAATGCATGATATAGGCTCTAGGCACTTGTAGGAGTAGTTGCTATCAATCTTGTTTAGTTTTATTCACTTTTATTTTGAAGTTACTAAAATTTTAGAAATTTTCAGAAAATGTTAAGGAGGCTCTTTAAAGGCTCTTCTAGCCAAAGCTCTGAGGAAAAACAAGCAAAAGAGAAGGAAAAAGCCAAGTATAATCTTCCTCGCTTAGCGGAAGTACGGTCGTGTGAATGGCCATGCGAGGGTTTCTTGAAAGAGGCCGGAATTCATGAAGACTTTTATGCTTTAATCGAGACTGCAGGCCTCATTGGTTTCATCAACGACCGAATCGATCAGTATCTCTTACTTACCAATACTTTCGTGCAAAACTTTTATTATTATCCTAAGAAGTCACCGCCTGCAGTATCATTTCATTTATATGATGAATTCAAAGAAATGTCTTTACGTCATTTTTGCGCGGTATGTAGGATACCTTATGAGGGAGAATTAGATGAACCCCATCGTGATGATGTGGGTGGCTTTGTTAATACTATTGCTGTAGAGGATCCAAAGAAGGGCTCCGAGGCGAAGGTCTCTAGCATACACTTTCCTGTGTTACGCTATTTTGCTATATTTGCTAGTAGATGCTTGATTGGTCGTGCAAATAGTGGGAATTTGAGCGTTCCTAATATTATCATTCTTCAACATGCTTTGCTTGGGGACAATACTTTTAGTATGGGTGCCGTCGTTGCTAAACGGCTAGCCCTGAATCGTACCAAAGGTCCCATATTTGGAGGTATCTATGTTGCATGTCTTGCTAAATATTTTCAGATACCCATTAGGCACCATGAGGAGGATGAGATAAAATTGCATCCTCGCATTTTAGATTACAAGAGCATGGTAGCACACAAGTTTATTGTTGACAATGAAGATAAGATGCTCTTGTATAGACTTATATTCAATGAGAAACACTTTGAGTTTATTATTTTGCTTGCGCCTCTATTGTTTGATTTGCTTGCAGAAAATTGTCTTGTCACGTCGGAAGCGGTGAACAGTCACCGAGCTCAAACTTTTACTCCAGAGCCTGAACCTGAGCCGGAACCTGAGCTGGAGCCCTATCGTGCATCATCTGTCCAGTGGGATCCGGAGATGACCAGCCAGTGGTATCCTGATTACACCTCCCACTACACCGGGGAGAGTAGCGGCGGTCCTTGGTATTAGACCAACTTAGGCCAAAAGCCTAAGCTTCGGGGAGTACGTATTTCTCACCGACTTTACCTTCATGTTCACACACTAGTCGTCGGTGCTCATACTCTTTCATTGTACTATCCATGCTAGTTTAAATTTCTTTTTCTAGTTTTCTTCTTATGTGTTTGATAAACCTTAAGAAAAACCAAAAAAAATAGTTAGTTTATTTCCATGCTTGTAGTAGAAATTAAAATGAAAACCCAAAAAGATTTCTTGTTCTTCTTTTACTTGTTGGGAGCTTTCCCGTGTAAATAGTTTTATTTTCTTTTCTTTCCTTTGGGGGTCGAGAAAACTTTATTGAAAATGTTTAGTGGCTCTTATATGCATGATTGATTATTTAACTTAGAGCCCATATTACTTGTCTTCTCTCTTGAGTTGAATGCTTGCAGATTCCAGCTTAGTCCAATGCATGTACACTCTTATTATTATACACATCGTTCGGTCGTGCAAGTGAAAGGCAATAATGACGATGTATGATGGACTTATTGGGATGAGAAAAGCTGGTATGAACTCGACCTCTCTTGTTTTTGTAAATATGATGAGTTCATCGTTCCTGAGTCAGCTATTATGAAGTAAACATATTTGCAATGACATTTAGAGATTATAGTTGCTTGTGCCATGCTTGATTAGCTATGAGTTATAATGGTTTACCTTGCGTGCCAACATGCTATTAGAATAATTATGATGTGGTATGATGGGATGGTATCCTCCTTTAAATGAATTGAGTGACTTGACTTGGCACATGTTCACACATGTAGTTGAATCAAATCAACATAGCCTTCACGATATTTATGTTCATGGTGGATTATATCCTACTCATGCTTATATTCGGTGTGAATTGATTTTAATGCATGCTTACGACTGTTGTCGCTCTCTCAGTTGGTCGCTTCCCAGTCTTTTGCTAGCCTTCACCTGTACTAAGCGGGAATACTGGTTGTGCATCCAAACTCCTTAAACCCCAAAGTTATTCCATATGAGTCCACTTTACCTTCCTATATGCGGTATCTACCTGCCGTTCCAAGTAAATTTGTATGTGCCAAACTCCAAACCTTCAAATGAAATTCTGTTTTGTATGCTCGAGCAGATCATGTTACAACTAGGGCTGCCTATATCTTCCATGCTAGGTGGGTTATTCTCACGAGGAGTGGACTCCGCTCCTCATTCACGAGAAAGGGCCGGTAACCGGGATGCCCAGTCCCATGATCCAAAAAGATCAAAGCAAATCAAAATAATTAAACAAAACTCCCCCAGGGCTGTTGTATGTTGGAGGCACTCGTTGTTTCGAGCAAGCCATGGATTGATGCTTGTTGGTGGTTGGGGGAGTATAAACCTTTACCATTCTGTTTGGGAACTGCCTATAATGCATGTAGTATGGAAGATACAGCCATCTCATAGTTGTTGCGTTGACAGTGAAAGTATGCCGCTCAAAATGTTATTCAATCTCTATTTTAAAATCGAGCTCTGGCACCTCTACAAATCCCTGCTTCCCTCTACGAAGGGCCTATCTATTTACTTGTATGTTGAGTCATCTTCCTTCATATTAAAAAGCACCCGCTGGAGAGCACACTGTCATTTCCATTCATTATTATTGGTTTATATTGGGCATGACTTGACTAGATCTCTTTTACCATGAATTACAATGTTTAGTCAGTCCTTGATCTTTAAAGGTGCTCTGCATTTATGTTTTGCGGTCTCAGAAAGGGCTAGCGAGATACCATTTTGTTATATCATGTTATAATTATTTTGAGAAAGTGTTGTCATCCGAGTTTTATTATTATAGCTCGCTAGCTAATTATGCTATTGATATGAGTAATTGTGAGACCTATGTGTTATTGTGAGTATGGTTAGTACATAATATTTGCTGAAACTTGAATGCTGGCTTTTCATGTTACAACAACAAGAGCAAACAGAGTTTGTAAAAGTTTTTCTTTATCACTTTCAGTTTATCAACTGAATTGCTTGAGGACAAGCAAAGGTTTAAGCTTGGGGGAGTTGATACGTCTCCAACATATCTACTTTTCCAAACACTTTTGCCCTTGTTTTGGACTCTAACTTGCATGATTTGAATGAAACTAACCCGGACTGACGTTGTTTTCAGCAGAACTACCATGATGTTGTTTTATGTGTAGAAAAGAAAAGTTCTCGGAATGTCCTGGAAATCCACGGAGGCACTTTTTGGAATTAATAAGAATTTTTGGCGAAAGAATCAATGCCACGGGGCCCACGGCCTGTCCACGAGACAGGGGGCGCCCCCCCCCCTAGGGCGCGGCCTCCTATCTCGTGGGCCCCTGGACCTCCTCCGACCTCAACTCCAACTCCATATATTCCGTCTCGGGGAGAAAAAAATCATAGAGAAAGTTTCATTGCATTTTACAACACGGAACCGCCGCCAAGCCCTAATCTCTCTCGGGTGGGCTGATCTGGAGTCCGTTCAGGGCTCCGGAGAGGGGGATTCGTCGCTGTTGTCATCATCAACCCTCCTCCATCACCAATTTCATGATGCTCACCGCCGTGCGTGAGTAATTCCATCATAGGCCTGCTGGACGGTGATGGGTTGGATGAGATTTACCATGTAATCAAGTTAGTTTTGTTAGGGTTTGATCCCTAGTATCCACTATGTTTTGAGATTGATGTTGCTATGACTTTGCTATGCTTAATGCTTGTCACTATGGCCCGAGTGCCATGATTTCAGATCTGAACCTATTATGTTTTCGTGAATATATGTGTGTTCTTGATCCTATCTTGCGAGTCTATAGTCACCTATTATGTGTTATGATCCGACAACCCCGAAGTGACAATAATCGGGATACTTCTCGGTGATGACCGTAGTTTGAGGAGTTCATGTATTCACTATATGCTAATGCTTTGTTCCGGTTCTCTATTAAAAGGAGGCCTTAATATCCCTTGGTTTCCGTAAGGACCCCACTTCAACGGGAGGGTAGGACAAAAGATGTCATGCAAGTTCTTTTCCATAAGCACGTGTGACTATTTACGGAATACATGCCTACATTACATTGATGAATTGGAGCTAGTTCTATATCGCCCTATGTTATAACTATTGCATGAGGAATCGCATCCGGCATAATTATCCATCACTGATCCATTGCCTATGAGCTTTTCACATATTGTTCTTTGCTTATTTACTTTTCCGTTGCTACCGTTACAACTACTACAAAAACCCAAAAACATTTATCTTTACTTTTGCTACCGTTACTATTATTATCATACCACTTTTGCTACTAAACACTTTGCTGCAGATACTAAGTTATCCAGGTGTGGTTGAATTGACAACTCAACTGCTAATACTCAAGAATATTCTTTGGCTCCCCTTGTGTCGAATCAATAAATTTGGTTGAATACTCTACCCTCGAAAGCTGTTGCGATCCCCTATACTTGTGGGTTATCAGTTCCCCTCCTTATTTTTTTTTGTTTTTAGACTACATAAAAGCACTCAACAGAAATAAATGACTCTCTAAAACTTCCGCGTTGTCTCCCTGGCAGCGCTTTCTTTAAATCCATTAAGCTAGGCATATAGTGCTCAAGTAATGGATCCACCCGGATCCCAAGGTATATCAAAGCCAATTTTAATTAACAATGATTTGTGATTTAGTAGTGAGCACAAGGTAACATATATCATGCAAAAACGAAGTCTAACTCTCTTACTATGCATCGGCATGCCATAAGAGAACAATTCATGCACATCAAGTAAAGGCCAGTGCATAGTATAAGTAGTTTCTTGCAATTTTATCATATTGGAAACATAGAGAGGTGGAGATATAGTTCCTCTCTCATAATAATTGCAAGTAGGAGCAGCAAGCACATGCATATTATATTCATCAAAATCATTATGTGTAGTAGTAAAAGGCAACCCATCGATATAATCCTTAATAAGCACAAACTTCTCCGATATAGTGTAGTCGGGAGAATTCTAAAAGATAATAGGACTATCATGCGTAGGTGCAATAGCAACAATTTCATGTTTAACATAAGGAACTATAGCAAGTTCATCTTCATAAGCATCATTCATATTGGCATCTTGGCCACAAGCATAGCAAGCATCATCAAAAAGGGATATTTCAAGAGAATCAACGGGATCATAGCAATCATCATAGCAATCATCCTTCGGTAAGAACAAAGGGACATTAAATAATGTATGAGTTGGAGAGTTACTCTCATTAGAAGGTGGGCATGGGTAGCTAATCCGCTCTTCCTCCTTTTGTTCTTCGCTCTTCTCATCATCTTTTTCATCCAATGAGCTCACAGTTTCATCAATTTCTTCTTCCATAGACTCTTGCAAAATATTATTCTCTTCTTGGACAGCGGAGGAGTCCTCAATATATGGTTTAACATAGGCATTAGAAGCATAATTATCATAACAGTATTTAAATATGGAAAAAATTTCAGATTTGTAGAGAGTAGCATCATACTTTTCAATCAAAGAAGCAATTTCATAAGCACCCTTAAAAGCAATAAATTCTTCAATTTGTTGAACATCATAGTAATTATAAACACCCTTAGCATACGAAGATACGATCCCATTATCAATAAACTCACATTGGTAGGGAAGGTGTTTCTTAGGGTTTTCAAAATAACAAGTAACATCATATATTTCACATAAATTCCAAGCATAGCATTGCAAACGATGAATTTGATCCAGTAAAAGTTTCCCTTTTTCAGATATACAGTGTCACACATAACAAGTATGCTCATCTAAAGATTTGCCATCAACTAAGCTAGTGGGGGTTTCAGCACGAGCACAAAGGGATCGAAGATGATCCAAGTAAAAAGCTTCAGGAGTGTGATAGATTTTGAGTGGTTCTTCAACCATTGGTTCAGTAGGTACAACTGATTTTTTGGTATTTTGCATTTCCTACCCATAACTAAAGATAGAAAACAACTAAGAACAACAAATAAAAATTACTTAGTGATAAAACAAACAAGCACACACGAGAATATTCACCCCACGCTATGAGTCCCCGGCAACGGCGCCAGAAAAAGGTCTTGATAACCCGCAAGTATACGGGATAATTGTAGCCTCTTTCGATAAGTAAGAGTGTCGAACCCAATGAGGAGCTAAAGGTAGAACAAATATTCTCTCAAGTCCTATCTGCCACTGATACGACTCTACGCACGCTTAGTGTTCGCTTTACCTAGAACAAGTATGAAACAAGAAGTACTTTTTAGGTATTGTTGGATAGGTTTGCAAGATAATAAAGAGCACGTAAATAAAAAGTAGGGGCTATTTAGATAAAGAAGCAATAAAGTAAATATAGTGAGTGTGGAAAAGTGGTGGTAGGAGTTGTGAAAGTGCCCCTAAGCAATTGACTACTTTACTAGACCGATAGCTAGTTCTATGTGGGAGAGGCATAAGCTAACATACTTTCTCTTCTTGGATCATATGCACTTATGACTGGAACTTTAGCAAGCACCCGCAACTACTAAAGATCATTAAGGTAAAACCCAACCATAGCATTAAAGCATCAAGTCCCCTTTATCCCATACGCCACAACCCCCTTACTCGGGTTTATGCTTCTGTCACTCAAGCAACCCACTATAAGTGAATCATGAACATATTGCAACACCCTACAGCGGGAACCCCTCACGCTTGCACAACACGGAGGGCACAATAGGACAGCAACATAACCACAAGAAAATTAAACCAATCATAGCAACTCATCAATCACTGGTAGGACAACGAAAATCTACTCAGTCATCATAGGATGGCAACACATCATTGGATAATAATATGAAGCTTAAAGCACCATGTTTAAGTAGAGGGTACAACGGTTTGCAGGAGAGTGGACCGCTGAATATAGATGGGGGAAGGTGATGGATATGTTGGTGAAGATGATGGAGGTGTTGGTGTAGATCGCAGTGATGATGATGGCCCCCGGCGGCGTTCCGGCGCCACCGGAAGCAAGGGGGAGAGAGCCCCCCTTCTTCTTCTTCTTCCTTGACCTTCTCCCTAGATGGGAGAAGGGTTTCCCCTCTGGTCCTTGGCTCCCATGGCATGGGAGGGGCGAGAGCCCTCCGAGATTGGATCTATCTCTCTGTCTCTCTCTGTTTCTGCGTTCCCAGATTCTGCCCTGGCACCGTTTCTTTTATATCCGGAGATCCGTAACTCCGATTGGATTGAAACCTTCGCCCAGTTATTTTTCCAAAAATTAGCTTTCTTGCGGCCAAAGTGGAGCATCAACCGCCTTACGAGGGGCCCACGAGGGTGGGGGCGCGCCCACCTGGAGTGGTGGCGTGGGCCACCCTCGTGGCCACCTCGGGCACCGTCTCGCGTTGATTCTTCCTCCTAAAAATCACCACCTCAAGTACTGTTGAAAACTCATTCATATTTTACTTTTGCATTATAGACACTGTATTATAACTTCTCCATGGCTTATACCACAAATAAAATCGATAGTTTCATCAAAACTAGCAAAACAATGCATCAAAAACAGAATCTGTCTTAAACAGGACAGTCTGTAGTAATCTGAACATCTATTATATAATTAAAACAAGAGTCAAATAAGCCATCACGTTTGTCCACATATGCTAATATTATTTGCACCGTTTGATCAGAATAATAACGGCTAAGATTTAAAAGTATTTACGTTACAAATATTAAACACATATGTACCAATATTGAACTGTCACGTGGATATATACCAATGATGACTGGAGTTAGAAAAATACTAATAAGTGACTAAAATAATACGCACAAGATTTGACACAGCCATAGTCCATTACGGTTCTTCATGCAAAGGGATACTACCGTGTGCATGCAAACGACGAGTGGACGTGCACCTAACGACAAAAGGTGACATACTTCAATTAGGGGAGCTCCTACTCCGCGCCTTCAGCGCCAGCTAACAAACTGGCGCTCGCAGCAGCGCCTAGCTGGGCCGGCCCACGACCGCGTAACCCCAGCGGACAAAATATCCTAAAAAAGATGCAGCGCCGAGGATTCAAACTAGCACTGTAGGTATCTAAACCCGCTAGGCTAACCACTACAGCAACCTGCTACTTGTGGTTAGTAGTACCTAGGTAGCCGTTAAGGACAATATGGGCTGCACTGTTCCAAAAAATGAAAGTTCGCAGATTAATGCAAAATCTTTTCAAAAAAGAAAAGGCTTATGTATTCAAAAAAGTTAACAAATAATGAGAAATGTTCATGAAACTTCAAAAAGATCACAAATTTAAGAAAATTTTGTGAGTTTGAAAAAATTTCACAGACTTCAAAAAGTTCACGTGAAACAAAAAAAGTTCAAGAAAATTAAATAACTTCACTAATTTGAGAAAAAGTTCACAAATTTGAAAAAACTTTCATCTATGTTTTAAAAAAGTTTATCATACTGAAAGAAAGTTCATCGTTTTTGAAAAAAGTTCATCAAATTTCAAAAAAAGTTCAACGGATTTAAAAAAGTTCATCAAATTTGGAAATAGTTCATTGATTTTGAAAAAAGTTCATAGATTTTGAAAAAAGTTCACCGATTTGGAAAAAAACCTACATCAAATTTGAAAAAAGTTCATCAAATTTCAAAAAAAGTTCATCCAATTTAAAAAAAGTTCATCAAGTTTTAAAATAAGTTCATCGATTCTAAAAAAAGTTCATCGAATTTAAAAATACCACGCACTAAAGAGAAAAAGAAAATGAGAAATAAAAAATAAAAAGAATAAAAAAAGGAACCAAACTGAAGAACAAGTAAAAAGGAATAAAAAGAACTTACTATTGACTTGCGGGAGGGTGGCCCTGGTGGCTATAGCGGTGCACCCGCAACAAGCGGGTCGCGTGTCTGAATCCCTGTCTCCGCACACTTTTTGTGTTACAAAAAACTGGAAAACGAATGGAACGATCAGGCCCAGTTAACAACGCCTGCAGGTGCCCGTTGGCGAACCGGCGCATAAGCGCCAAATAGCATATGCCTTCAATCAGACTCTTAGTTTTAGGTGTAGTTCAATCGGACACGGGCAGCGTATTTCGGCGAGAGGTCCTATGTGTCGCATTTTGCGTCAAATTGCCGCCGAAAACGCACAGGGGCACCACCGAGTGGGCCGGCCCATCAGCGGCACTGCAGCGAGCGAACAACGCGCGGTGTAGTTCAATCGGACACGGGCAGCGTATTTCGGCGAGAGGTCCTATGTGTCGCATTTTGCGTCAAATTGCCGCCGAAAACGCACAGGGGCACCACCGAGTGGGCCGGCCCATCAGCGGCACTGCAGCGAGCGAACAACGCGCGGTCGCAAAAAATTGAGCGCCGCGGGGGATCGACCTGGCGACCTGTGGCTGCTGATTGCCTGTAGCTAGCCACTCGAGCTAATGGCGCGTTCGTGAACGCTCTGCACCGCAAAATAATAAAAGAATTTCAGGGAGGGGCTGATCAAACATGTGCTGTAACGACACGAACAAGGCAATGTAAGGGTATTTTTAGAAGCTCCAAATCTTTCTTTTAAAAGCGTGGACCTTTTTTTAAAACACAAAAAAAAATTGGAATTCCAAACATTTTTCAAAAAACAAAAAAGGAACCACAAAAGTATTTTGAATTTGTGAACAATCTTTTTGAAAAATGGGGACATTTTTTAAATTCTGAACAAATTTTGAAAGCCCGAAAATTATTTGAAACTCTCCGAACAATTTTTGAATTTGGTAACAAAGTTTGACAACAAGAACATTTTTCGAAACTATGAACAGATATTTTATGGAACATTTTTGAATTTCTGAACAAATTTTGAAACCCCGAACATTATTTTAAACTCCCCGAACAAATTTTGGAAACGAAAACATTTTTTGAAATTCTGAATAATTTTTTTATGGGAACATTTTTTAAATTCTGCACAAATTTTGAAAGCCCGAACATTATTTGAAACTCCCCGAACAATTTTTAAATTTGTGATCAAATTTTGAAAACGAGAACATTTTTCTAAATTATGAATAAAATTTTGAAACCACAAGATATTCTGAACTTGTTTTGAAAGACGAACATTTTTGTGAGTTTGTAAAAAAATTCACAATGAGAACATATTTGTAAATCTGAACAATTTTCGAAATTTTTGAACAAGTTCGAAAATAAAAGTTAACTTCAAAAAAAATGAAAATGTTCAGAAATTCGTGAAAATTGTTTTGAAAAAATAATTCTAAAAGATGCGAACAATTTTCAAAATATCTGAACAAAATTTGAAAACTGCTCGGGCTTTCGAAATTTGTTCAGAAATTCAAAAATGTTCCCATAAAATATTTGTTCAGAAATTCAAATGGAATTCGAGAAAGAGAATGAAAAGAAAAAAAGAAAAAATGTAAAGTAAACAAAGAGAAAAAGGAATAAAGGAGAGAAAAGGAAAAGAAGAAACAGGGAAAAAAATAAAAGAAAAGAAAAGCAGAATAGAAGAAAATCCGGTTTAGGAACCTTCTAGAAGTTTCCCAAAACCGTAAAAAACCGGCTGGGAACTTTCAGAAGGTTCCCAAAACCGGAACGCTGAAACCACTTAAACGGACTGGCCCAAATCCGAACGATCCCTGGATTGCCTGTGCGAAACAGCGGCATCTTGCCGCAGCGAGGAGAGCTCCTCGCTGGCGCCTTATGCGCCAGCAAACGAACCCAGCGCCCACGCGCCTGGTTATGTGGGCCGGCCCAAAAACGAGCCGCACAACTTGTTCAACGTACGCCTTCGATGATCGCTTCGTGTTTCTAACAGAAAGAACGACCACATCGTGGTTCACTTCTCGTGGTTGACCGGTCAACTGTTGATCGCTCGCTCCTTTTCCTTAGTGCACCTTTCGTTCGTTCGTTGTTTTTTTTTTTTCTGTTCATTGCTTAGTTCACAAAGCTGAAGAACACATGGATCTGAAAAAATTACGAATTTGAAAAACAGTTCACTAAATTGAAAAAGTTCATCAATTTGAACACAATATTGAAAAAAGTTCATTGGATTTGAAAACAAGTTAGTTCATCAATTCTAAAAAAGTTAATCAATATTTGAACACAATATTGAAAAAAGATCATCGGATTTGACAAAAAGTTCATTGGATTTGAAAAAGTTCATCAAATTTGAAAAAAAAGTCCATCGGATTTGGAAAAAGTTCATAAAATTTTAAAAAAGTTCATCGAATTTGACAAAAAGTTCATTGTTTTTGAAAAATGTTCATCGAATTCGAAAAAGTTCATTGAATTTGGGAAAAGTTCATCGAATTTGAAAAAAAATCATCAGTATTGAAAAGAGGTCATCGAAGTTGAAAAAAGTTCACCAGGTCGAATTCGAAAAAAGCATAAAATTAGAATAAAGTTGATGAATTTGAAACGTATATTCCTGTATTATAGAAACAGGTTAGAAAAAGGTAAAAAAATGGAAATGAAATAAAAATAGAAAAAAAGAAGGAAGAGACAAAGAAGAAAAGGGGGGAAACCTACAACTAAACACGTAAGTGTCGTTGGCCGGTTGGTTAATGAAGCGATGGTAGGTCCAGGAAGTCCCTTGTTCGATTCGCGTTATAGACGCCTTCTTTTTTGCTTTCTTTAAAGCCGAAAGAAAGGAGCGTGGGCCGGCCCAGCATGGACAAGGGGGTGTGCGCCCTGTACCATTAACCCTATATCGGGCGCTTAAGGTGCCAAATAGGGTTTGGCCGCAGCAAGCGGCGAATAGGTTTTTCCTATTTCGGAAGCGTATCACAACAACAACAAGGATCACCTAAAAAACAAGCCCAACAAAACTGACTGTGCCTAAAAAAAAGTAAAGCCCAGCCACAGAAGGAGCCAAAACGTCTCACTTTTTTTAAAGGAAAAACAAGGCTTTCAAGGTGTCTTGGCCCAGCCACACAAGAGTTTTATTGCAGGCCCAGCCACACGCATGTTGGTGACAAACGATTATGTAGAGCCACCTTGTTAATTGGAGTCGAGCCAAGCATATATTTAGAACTAGATCTATGATGAGTCAAAAAATATTTAAAATTTAAAATTTAAAAATATTAATAAAATTATATAAATTGTATTTAGTATCTCCGAACGAGCAATTTACACATACATCGAATATATCCATATATACATGTGAAATTGCTTTTAGGAATTTTTGCCATTCAGAATATATATTTCTAATATTTTTAGATAACACAAGTGGAATATACCCATATATACATATACATGTGAATTGCTTTCAAGAATTTTTGCGTTATACGTAAGTGTAGTTGGCCGGTTGGTTAATGAAGCGATGGTAGGTCCAGGAGATCCCAAGTTCGATTCGCGTTATACACGCCTTCTTTTTTGCGTCTTTAAAGCCGAAAGAAAGGAGCGTGGGCCGGCCCAGCGTGGACAAGGGGGTGTGCGCCCTGTACCATTAACCCTATATCGGGCGCTTAAGGCGCCAAATAGGGTTTGGCCGCAGCAAGCGGGAGCTCCTAATTGGCGCTGCGGGCGCCAGTTCCCTTAGCTGGCGCCCACGCACCATCTCCCCGTGGGCCGGCCCATATAGGGATGGGTTCGCTCCTGGTTCCCTCTGTTGATGGGTGTTCACTAAATCGACCGATTGCTGGTTCCCTCCGTCGCTGGGTGTTTGCTCCATCGATCGCGTTTACAGGTCCGTACACTTAAGAAAACAGTCAACCGTTGATATTATGAAAAACAAATCACAAAAAAGAAAAGAAAAAAAATTGAATTCAAAAATGTTCACTGGCTTTGAAGAACAGTTCATCATTTTCTACAAAACGTTCGTGTAATTTTAAGAAAAGTTCATCAAATTTGAAAAAGTTCTTGCAATTTTTAAAAAAGTTCATCAAAATTTCCAAAAAAATTTCATCGAATTTGAATAAAGTTCATCCAAATTAAAAAAAAGTTCATCGGATTTGAAAAAAAGTTCATCAATTCTAAAAAAAGTTCATCAATTTTGAAAAGAGTTCATCATATCTGAAAGAGTTCATCGGATTTGAAGAAAATTTAATTGGATCTGAAAAAAGTTCATTGACATTGAAAACGAATTCGTTGACTTTGGAAAAAGTTCACGGAAGTTGTAAAAGGTTGAGAAAAGAAAACCAAAGTGGAGCAGACAAATAGAAGAAAAGACTGAAATATATTTACACAAATCCGCTCGTGGCCGGGTGGCTAGACCCTAGCGCTTGCGGCGAAGTGGTTCCTGGTTCGATCTCTCGTTCATGCACTTTTTTGACTTTTTCCTAAAAGCAGAAGAAAAAAAGAAGCAAAACGGGCCGAGGCCAGCTAACGCGGCTGCAGGCGCCGGTTAGCCGAAACAGTAATAACCGGCGCCTGCAGCGCCAAATAGGGATTGCCGCAGCAAGCGGCGAATAGGTTTTTCCTATTTCGGCAGCGTATCACAACAACAACAAGGATCACCTAAAAAACAAGCCCAACAAAACTGACTGTGCCTAAAAAAAAGTAAAGCCCAGCCACAGAAGGAGCCAAAACGTCTCACTTTTTTAAAGGAAAAACAAGGCTTTCTAGGTGTCCATGGCCCAGCCACACAAGAGTTTTATTGCAGGCCCAGCCACACGCATGTTGGTGACAAACGATTATGTAGAGCCACCTTGTTAATTGGAGTCGAGCCAAACATATATTTAGAACTAGATCTACGATGAGTCAAAAAATATTTAAAATTTAAATTTTAAAAATATTAATAAAATTATATAAATTGTATTTAGTATCTCCGAACGAGCAATTTACACATACATCGAATATATCCATATATACATGTGAAATTGCTTTTAGGAATTTTTGCCATTCTGAATATATATTTCTAATATTTTTAGAAAACATAAGTGGAATATACCCATATATACATGTGAATTGCTTTCAAGATTTTTTGCCAGTCAGAAACATATGTCGAATATACCCACATATATACGGACGAATTGCTTTTCACAAGTTTTTCCGGTCAGGGAATGTATATCCAACTACTTTTAAGAAAACTAGGCCCACTAGAGCCCGAGCTGCAAAACACATTTCCGACTAGACTCTATGTTGAAAAACTTAAAAAATACAGTAGGAGATATACGAGCCAAGTCATGCATAAATTTGGAGCTCGGGCTCCGACAATGATTTTTAAAAATAAATAATTATACTACCAATGTTTCAAAATTTTCAAAAGTAATTCCAACTATATTTAGTACATCCTTGACAAAATTTATAAAAGGCTTGAGAATTTACTAAATACCACGAGTATGTTTTTTCCATACCATTCTTGTGCACCTTTCCAAGCACCAATTGTTTGAATTTGAATTATGTGCATTAATGCCTATAAAATGCACATAATCCCCTAAATATTGTAAATGAACCTGAAAAGGTGTCAAATTTGAACATGATGATTAGCAGGATTTATGTTCATCATAGAAAAAACACATGGATGAAGGACAAAGGAAATTTGGATTCCCATTCAATCTCGGTGATTTACTATCGCACACGATTCATCTCCGTCGCCTCTGCAAACCGTGTGTGTTCACTCACACATGCAAAAGGAAAAAGAAACCCTCACCCACTTGGTCCCGCCCACCCGCCGCGGACTCCTCCGCAACTCTGCACCTCATCAACTTCTATCGCGGCAGCCACCCTAAGCTCGACGACTGTTGTCGGCGGGCATAGGTCGCGCTCCAAACGGCACGAGATTTCGCCCCTACCGCTTTCTGCCGCCTATCTGCACCGACATTCTAGACTCTAGTCGACTGGGGTTTTCTGCGAGATTGGGCCGGGGATTTTTCTCATGGAGAAGGTAATCAACTTAGCAAAATATTCACTTATCTCTTATCGCGGTCCATCCGTCGTTGTTAATAAACCAGCGGAAATCACCGTGGAATCATTTTTGTTCTAGCTGATTCGTGGGTGTTCATTCATGTGTCCATAGTGCGAGCACAAATCGGGCAAGTGTGGTCATGGCCAGTCGGAAACGAAGTTCTATCTCACCATTCTGGATGACTTCAGGGAGCGCTCGGTATGTTCAATCTCAACTTACCACGGTCGGCATGGCCTAAATTTATGAACATATACCGTCTGTTGCTACATTATCTATATATTTGCATCAAATGTTTGTTACATTATCTATTTTTAATTCTATATTTTTGTATTTTTCTTTCATCTATATATTGATCTGTTCTATCAGTTACTCCCATATTTGCATCTTGCTCTGTTATTTCAATATATCTAATTTACGATCTTAATTTTCATTTCAAGCAGTACATCCCTTGCTTTGCAAGAACAGGAGTAGAAGGAAATCTTGGGCTTTACTTTGTTGATGACTCCCAAGACGTCATATTGACAACGCATCATGGATTTACAATGACGGTTAGCGTAAAACTTGATAAAGATGGTCACTCCTATTTTAATGCGGACCTTTGGAGGAAAATGTCTAAGTGTTATGAACTCAAAGCTGGCAATAAAATTCTAGTGCGTGCACCACAACCCGGTCTAATTAACATGGATGTTTACTTCTCCAATGTCATTAGCCGATCAAAGTCTAATCAAGGTTAGTGTCCTTTCAACTTTATCCATGCTGTCATATTACTTAGCAAAATCGGGGTATTTGTTCTGACTAATTGATCACTATTTAAGCAACCAATTGTGATTTCATATTCTACTCCATTCCTAAGTAGTAACAAATTCTATTTATCAATTTATGCACACTATATATTCTTCTGCCATGTTCCGAATAAATAATACATCTCCACCTTTTAAGTAGGATATGTTGGATGCATAGTGAACGATCTGTATGTTACTAAGCATACCAAATTTCACTGGAAGGACTTGAAGCATGTCATAAACTTTGTTGATAATCTGGCAGAGATAGCATAGTGTATGAACGTTGGATTTTGGATGGGATTAATTAGACCTATGGTGCACACATTGAACAAGACCAATTGTGTGCAAACGCTGGTAAAAAGTCTTATTTTAATGTTGATGCTCATAAACTATATATATCTTCAACGATATGTTACAATTGGATTTTATTCTACATGTCAACAGAAATTGCCCACTGTAGGAGTGCCTGGATCAATTTCCCGGTGTGGTTGAATTACACTTGTGCCTGCTAATAACGCCAAAGTGGTTGCAAGGTACTACATTTCCTACAGAAATGGAACCATTCAAATTAACAAGTTCTCGCTTGTCGTGGCAATGCATCCATATTGGAAAATTGGAGACAATGTTCTACTCATGCTCTACATAGGCACAAGGGGGCTCTTCCTTTTCATTGACGAGATGCCGAGTCGCCGTGATCAAGCTACTTCCAGCGGATAGTCGTGGTTGTTGGCCCTCAGCCTCTTAAAATGTGCTAGTAGTTACTATGTTAAGTATGTAGATATGGACCATATGGTTGTTGGCCCTTAGCCTCTTAAAATGTGATAGTTGTTACTATGTTAAGTATGTAGATACGGACCATATGGTTGTCAAAATCGTGTTACAAAGATCCTCCTTTTGTCGAATAGTGTAACCACTACATATATGTTACTCAAATGTTGTTACCCAAGTTCTTAAATTTTCATGGAAAGTATTAGTATCGTACACAGTTCATTGAGTTTAAGTGTGCCCCCATATTTGCATATTAACTGTCCGTATTGCAAATTCACACACATGTTAACATAAGGAAACGTATGTGTAACTTACTAATCATTGCACACGAGTACTCGCAGACGCATCGTGTGTGATACTCCTTGCCACCGCAAGCAACTAGTTTGCATTTTTCCAAAGTTTTTTGTACACACTGAATCGCACACGAACTAACTGTATTAACCATCTGTATTGTAATTTCTCATCGCAAATAGTTCATCCGAGTTGGCTTTTTGCCACGTATCACACACATCTTGTTTACACGACTCGTTTGTGTTCTTTTGGATCATTGCAAACAGTTCATCCATGTGAATTGTATGCCGCATATCACACATATCTTGTTAAGTTGAACCATTTCTGTTGTGTTTCCTAATCGAAAACAGTTCGTCTGAGTGAACCGTATGACGTATATCGCACACACATTGATATGGCTACCCGTTTCTATTGTTCTGCCTATTGCAAATAGTTCAAATGGATTAACCGTGTGCCCTGCATTGCACACGCAACTAAAATCTGAATCGTGTTTTACACCACCGTTTGCGATTATTGCATCGTACACAGTTTCATCAAAGGGTCTCTGATCATAGTGTCGCGTTAGCAGTATCCTGCAGTAGTGCTCCTTGAATAAAAAGCATGATTGCAATGATTTTACTATAAATTCCATTAATGTCAATTGTGTTAATACTATGCAAAATCCCAAGCTTGGGGATGCTAATTTTGCTATGTCCACTACTTGTTGCAATCATCATGATTGGCATGATGATTCTTATGATCTTGAAAATTTATTTAAGCCTCATGATGAATATGTTTGCGATAATATTGAAAGTGGGATTGGAAGACCATCAACTTTATGTAAAAATAATCCCACAAATTTGGAGAGTGTTCAATCTTATGAATTTTTTTGATAAAAATGGGTTCAGAGAGGTCATGACTTTATTTGATGATAATCCCACTGTCGGTGTCAAAACCGGTGGATCTCGGGTAGGGGGTCCCGAACTGTGCGTCTAAGGCTAATGGTAACAGGAGGCGGGCGACACGATGTTTACCCAGGTTCGGGCCCTCTCTATGGAGGTAATACCCTACTTCCTGCTTGATTGATCTTGATGAATATGAGTATTACAAGAGTTGATCTACCACGAGATCGTAATGGCTAAACCCTAGAAGTCTAGCTTATGGGATTATGATTGTTGTGACCAAACCCTAGAAGTCTAAACCCTCCGGTCTATATAGACACCGGGGGAGCTAGGGTTATACAAAGTCGGTTTACAGAGAAAGGAATCTTCATATCCGAATCGCCAAGCTTGCCTTCCACGCCAAGGAGAGTCCCATCCGGACACGGGACGAAGTCTTCTATCTTGTATCTTCATAGTCCAACAGTTCGGCTAAAGCATATAGTCTGACTGTCCGAGGACCCCTTAGTCCAGGACTCCCTCAGTAGCCCCTGAACCAGGCTTCAATGACAATGAGCCCGGCGCGCGGATTGTCTTCCGCATTGCAAGGCAGGTTCCTTCTCCAAATACTTCAAAGTAAATTCCGAACACAAGGATCGTGTCCGGCTCTGCAAAACAAACACCACACACAACCGTAGAGATTATAATATTTCACGAGTCCAATCCGCTGACAACTTTTTGTAGCGTGACATCATGCCACTGCCCGGTCATTATTCGAACCGGTTTTTAGCCTGCCGCTCCATATTTTGAGGTGCGGTTTCACTGGCACGTCTTGTCGAAGCAGAGATCGTGTCCCCTTATCACGGGATTCTCATCAATACGGGCATGGGTAACCCAACCGTGTCATCTGCACGGTGCTTGGGGAATAGGCGGATTTTAAGGCGAGCAGGGAGGCACATAATTTTTACTGCCTTTATAAGGGGATAAGGATACATTCTTGTTCACCCATGCCTTCTCCTTCCTCTGCCCATCCATTCTCGAGCTCCAACGTCCAAGCTCTAGCTTTCTCCTCCCAAAAAAGCACTCCAATCATGTCGGGATCCGGAGCTGGAGGCAAGTGGATGGCCTCCTCCGTCAAGAAGGAAGACATCAAGAAGCTCCGGGAGGCTGGATACCTGGCCAAGGATATCGCTCATTGACTCCCAGCCAAAGGACAGATCGTCCCCACCCTGGAGCCACAGGAAAGGGTGGTGTTTCTCACCCATTTCATCTGCGGGCTGGGGTTCCACCTCCACCCGTTTGTCCGCAGACTGATGTTTTACTATGGGCTGGACTTCCATGACTTGGCCCCGAACTCCATCCTCAACATCTCAGCATTTATTGTCGTGTGCGAGGCCTTCCTCCGCATCCCACCTCACTTCGGCCTATGGCTGAAGACCTTCAACGTGAGGCCAAAGGTGGTGAGCGGCTAACAAGAGAATTGCGGAGGCGCCATGGTGGGCAAGATGCCCAATGTCACCTGGCCCAAAGGCTCATTTGTGGAGACGGTAAAGGGGTGGCAATCGGGGTGGTTCTACATCACCGAGCGGCGCGGCACCAGCTGGGTGGCGGCCCCCGAATTCCGATCTGGAGTCCCCATGCGGCTCACCTCCTGGCAAGAGAAGGGCCTGGCCTGGGGCTCTTCGGACGAGCTAACGGTGCTCCAGACGTGTGTCCATAACATGATAAGCAAGAAAATCAAGCTTATCAACGTGGTCCAGGTTATTCTTTTCCGCCCGATCCTTCCGTGCCAGCGCCGAACTAGCAATTTGTGGGAGTTCGACCCGGCCAAGCACCAGACGGTGCTGAAGAAATCTGGAAGGTGCTTTTCAAGGCCGGCGAGGTACCACCGCCCATGACCAAGGATCGTGGGCTTAGCTCGGAACATCGGGCTAATCCGGTAAGTTCTTTCATGTGTTCAAGGTACATCCTTTACTGGCATATCTGAGGGAGGAAACTAAGACTCCTTATCAATTTTTCAGGCCTGGATAGAGGTAGCGGAGCAGATTAACTGTCCAGCTCCGCTGCCCGAAGATCCAGAAATGCATCTTCTGACGAAGATGTTGTTTCCGGCACCTTATGAGGCATTGAAGAAGAAGGCCAAAAAGAAGGCCCCAGAGACCAGAAGTGGTCTTCGTTGCAAGGGCACTTTGGGCGTGACGTTTGAAGACTCCGAGACGCACTCCTCTACCGAAGATGACGAGGAAGAGGAGGCGGAAGAAGAAATCCATCCCCCACTACTAGGCGGAGAAAGAAGAGGCAGGCTCCACACATGGGGAGGCCGAGGCGTCCAAGAAGGGGAAAACTTCCCTTCCGGACAACTCCGCGGAGGCCACCAATAGTGGCAGGGAGTGGGAGCCCAGGGCCAGGCCCCTAGCCAGCTCGTAAGTGTCCGGACACTGTAATATATCTGGCATTTTACTTTATTGTTTTTAATGTGCTGGATCATGCACATGCAGCCCGGCCCAGTCCAACATCACGTTGTCCTCCTCTTCGGAGGGGTCGCTAGACCCGTCGGCGATGAACAATACATCCCTTCTGATGGCCTCCTCCCCCAAGGTCGTGGATAACACCGAGGTGTTGTCTCGAAGGATCCCAGGCTCGGGAGAAGCTCAGGAGGCCGTCCCGGTGGTGCCAGAGGGTGAAGCCCAGGCTTCCGGACACGTGGGGGAGCAAACCCCCATGGACACCGACGATGGGGGCCGTATCCAATTTGGCCCCCAGCCCCATACAGCTCCGGAGACCCAAGCGGCTCCGGATTCAAGCAGGCCGCCTCTTTCGAACGAGGGAGGCGAGCCAACTCCACTGGTGACCTCTGTCCATCCAGAGGCACTGGATAGATTACTGGAAGCGCTGCAAGGCCCTTCCATTGTGGAAGAACACCGTACTCTTATGAGCACGGTGATTGAGAAGGTCCAGTCTGCCAAAAGCGGACTGACCGAAGCATGCACTAGCCTTTTAACAGGCTTTGAGGTAAGTAATTGTAAAAGAATGTCACAATATAGACAGTACCCCTGATGCTCTATTCGGTGTTCGGAAAGAAAAGCCGAGTAGAGGATCAAAATAATTTTCGCAGGAGTCTAACTTAATATGTCTATATGGACAAGCAGACGTCGCTGCTGGCTGCCACTGCTCACACTGTGGAAGTCTCCGGACTGAAGTAGAATCTGGAGCGGGCCGAGGATGAACTCGGCCTCATGAAGAAGCAGCTTGAGGAAAGCAAAGGTATGTATTTAACCTGTGCGTATATTTGGGAATGATGAATGGTTCATGTTGATGAAAGTGTCATGAACTTTATTAGGGGCCACGACCGAAGTAGCGGCCATCAAGAAGGCGTTGGCCGAGCCCGAGGACAAAGCGGCCAAGGAACACGCCGCGTGCGAGAAGCACGAGGCCCAGGTCAGTGAGGTCCAGCAAGAGCTCTAGGATGCCGTCAAGAAGTACGAGTCCTTGGAGTGCGATTTTAAGACTCAAGAGTCTGAATTTGCCAAGGCCCGACAGAGTGCACTAGACGCCCGAGCCGAAGCCTAGAGCGCCCTCTAGGAGATCCAGGCGGCAAAGAAGATTACAACGGGTAAGGCTTTCATTATGCAAAGCAGATATGTGAAGGAAACATTCCTGTTACTTACCGGATTGGAGCTCTCCTGGTGTGTTTACGGATCTGCCGCGCAGCATATTAGATGCTGCAGAATTTTACTGAGCCAAAGAAGGGAGCTCCGCGGAGAAGTTGTTCTGGTCTCAATACCTTGGGCCAGAACTTCCGGTGCCCTTTAGCGACCAGCTGAAGCAGCTGGTCGAGCTGCATAAGGCGGCCGAACTAGCCATGAAGGACTTAATAGTCCGGCTATGGCCTGCCGAGCCCATGCCCAGCAGCTACTTCGGACTCATGAAGCGGCTTGTCAGTGCCTTCCCACGGCTCGAAGTCATCAAGCGATCGGTCTGCATTGAGGGTGCGCGGATGGCCTTTGCCTGCGCCAAGATGCACTGGGCGAAGATGGACGCCGCGAAGCTGATGACCGAGGGGCCGCCTAAGGGCAAGGAGCACCGCCGACCCGAGCTATATTTCGATATTGTCCTGGAGGGATCCCGCCTTGTAGCGGAGCAATGTGCGAAGGATGTTATATTCCCATGAAAACATTCATGTTATCCTGTCCTGTAAGATGAAACAAGATCTTTATGTAATACAATGCTTGTTTGTTTTAAAAAATTTACCTCCTGTGCGGCCGTTTATGAAAATCTAAGAGTTGCCAGTCGTCGGCTTCTGCCCCCATGTAGATAGTACGGGAGTGTTCGGGATAAATATAAACACTCTTTACTCCAAGTTTTGGTCCTTAAAGGATGTGTTTAACGCAACAAACAAGGCAATCGGACTATACAGCTTTATCACCCTCACTTAGCCATAGGAGTTTAACAATGAAAAGTTTGGCGAAGCCCCTGGTATTTGGAAGACCAAAGTTGGGGCGCTATACACGCCTAATCAGATGAAAAACGATTCCTCGCATAAAGCGGAAAAATCTCTAAGGATTTGAAAACCTCTCGAATAGCTGACCAGCTCTCGCCACATCATGACAGTCAGTTTTGAAAACCTCTCGAATAGCTGACCAGCTCTCGCCACATCATGACAGTCAGTTTTCGGCTTTCTCTACTGAGGTGCTCATCCGGAAGAACCGGGACACAATCGCAGTAGTTCTCCCTTTACAACCCTAGACGATATAGCGAAATGTAAGGTAGTAAGCACAGGAGCCGGGCAACCCAACTATTGACCAAAGACATGATTCGGAGCCGATGCATATAATGCTATAAGTTTGGGGTGCCGAACTGTACTGTAAAAGTGTTCAGACTTGATTGTCGTATTGCAGGGTGTAATGAAGCCCCTGGCGAAGTAATGCGTACCAGAGTGTACATATGCAATTGATAAAAAATACGAAGACAAGGAAAAGATCAAGTAATAAGCTGACGCTACAAATTATTTTCCATTGTAATTTGATTAATACGTTGAGGCGTACTTGTACAAGTAATGTGATAAGCAAGTAAGGCTATTTAACATGCCATGACTGAGAGCGAGCTGCGTGCGGGTATGTAAAACAGGTATAGCGATCGTTAGCAGACACCACCTGGGTATTCCCTTGTACGTCAAAGCTCCTTGCTTCCTTTGTGTATCCGTCCCGTGATGGGTCCGATGATCAGGTTATCAGAAAGGCCTCAAGAAGAGAAAAACCAGAAAGAAAGAGAAAAAGTAAAGGTATGCGGATCCAGGGCGGTTGAGCCGCATTGTGGACCGCAGTCTAGCTATGCCTCCATCCGTGCCCATGGTATTTTAAGTGCGTAGTTATGTACGCGCGACACAAATGTTGCTGCTTAATCAGGACCGGGACGGAGGCCAGATTGCTAGTCAAGCTCTGGACAAGCTGGACCGTCCTGCCGTAGAGTAGTTCGTACTCGCTTGACGGTGTCCGGAGGCTTCACTGCCGAATTGAGGTTCTGCCTAAAAAGGCTATTCTGTACTTCTACTGCAAGGGCCGCGGTGTGCTCCTCCGTACGAAGGGAGCGCTCCATATTTCTGTTGACCGTTATTACACTGCATGGTCCGGGCATCTTGAGCTTGAGGTAGGCGTAGTGCGGCACCGCATTGAATTTAGCGAATGTGGTTCGTCCGAGTAGTGCATGATAACCACTGCGGAAAGGGACGATATCGAAGATTAACTCTTCGCTTCGGAAATTATCCGGGGATCCGAAGACCACTTCCAGTGTGATTGAGCCCGTACAGCAGGCCTCTACACCCGGTATGATACCTTTAAAGGTGGTTTTAGTGGGCTCGATCCTTGAGCGCTCGATACCCATTTTGCGCACTGTATCCTGATAGAGCAGGCTCAGGCTGCTGCCACCATCCATGAGGACTCGCGTGAGATGAAATCCATCAATAATTGGGTCAAGGACCAGTGCGGCTGAACCGCCATGACGAATACTGGTCGGGTGATCCCTGTGATCGAAAGTGATCAAACAAGAGGACCATGGGTTGAACTTTGGGGCGACTGTCTCCATCGCGTAGACGTCCCTGAGTGCACGCTTGCGCTCCTTCTTGGGGATATGGGTGGCATATATCATATTCACCGTTTTGACTTGGGGGGGGGGCGGGGGATTTCTTCTGTCCCCCTATGTTCGATGGTCGGGGTTCCTCGTCATCGTCATTGCTTTGCGACCCTTTCTCCTTATTGTCGGCATTTAACTTGCCGGCCTGTTTGAAAACCCAGCATTCTCTGTTGGTATGATTGGCTAGTTTATCAGGAGTGCCATGGATTTGGCATGGTCGATCGAGTATGCGGTCCAGACAGGATGGGCCCGGATTATTTCTCTTGAATGGCTTCTTCCGCTGACTGGACTTAGAGCCACTGAATCCAGCGTTGACCGCCGTGTCTTCGGTGTTATCACCGTTGTTTCGACGCTTATGTCTATTGTGTCGGGGCTTGCTGTTGCTGTTTCTGGCTTCAGAAGTGCCAGGTTCGCTTGTATTTTTGTTGCTACGGGCTAGCTAGCTGTCTTCGCCCGCACAGAAATGGGTCATGAGTGCCATGAGGGCTGACATGGTTGATACGTCTCCAATGTATCTATAATTTTTTATTGTTCCATGCTATTATATTACCCGTTTTGGATGTTTATGGGCTTTATTTTACACTTTTATATCATTTTTGGGACTAACCTACTAATCGGAGGCCCAGCCCGAATTGCTGTTGTTTGCCTATTTCAGTGTTTCGAAGAAAAGGAATATCAAACGGAGTCCAAACGGGATGAAACCTTCGGGAGCGATCTTTTTGGAACAAATGCAAACCAGGAGACTTGGAGTGGACGTCAAGCAACAAACAAGGCAGCCACGAGGGTGCCCGGCGCCCCCCCCTCGTGGGCCCCTCGTGGCTCCATCGACGTACTTCTTTCGCCTATATATACTCCCGTACCCTGAAAATATCGAGGAGCACCATGAAAACCTAATTCCACCGCCACAACCTTCTGTATCCGCGAGATCCCAACTTGGAGCCTTCGCTGGTGCTCCGTCGGACGGGGAATCGACGGGCCTCTACATCATCTCCAAGGCCTCTCCAATGAGTTGTGAGTAGTTTACCACAGACCTTCGGGTCCATAGTTATTAGCTAGATGGCTTCTTCTCTCTCTTTGAATCTCAATATAAAGTTCTCCTCGATCTTCTTGGAGATCTATTCGATGTAACTCTTTTTGCGGTGTGTTTGTCGAGATCCGATGAATTGTGGGTTTATGATCAAGTTTATCTATGAGAAATAATTGAGTCTTCTATGAATTCTTTTATGTGTGATTGGTTATCTTTGCAAGTCTCTTTGAATTATCAGTTTGGTTTGGACTACTAGATTGATCTTTCTTGCAATGGGAGAAGTGCTTAGCTTTGGGTTCAATCTTGCGGTGTCCTTTCCCAGTGACAGCAGGGGCAGCAAGGCACGTATTGTATTGTTGCCATCGAGGATAAAAATATGGGGTTTATATCATATTGCATGAGTTTATCCCTCTACATCATGTCATCTTTCTTAATGCATTACTCTGTTCTTCATGAACTAAATACTCAAGATGCAGGCAGGAGCCGGTCGATGTGTGGAGTAATAGTAGTAGATGCAGAATCGTTTCGATCTACTTGTCACAGACGTGATGCATATATACATGATCATGCCTAGATATTCTCATAACTATGCACTTTTCTATCAACTGCTCGACACTAATTTGTTCACCCACTGTAATACTTATGCTATCTTGAGAGAAGCCACTAGTGAAACCTATGGCCCCCGGGTCTATCTTTTATCATATAAGTTTCCCATCTACTTTTATTTGCATCTTTACTTTCCAATCTATATCATAAAATACCAAAAATATTTATCTTACCTTATTATCTCTATCAGATCTCACTTTCGCAAGTTACCGTGAAGGGATTGACAACCCCTTTATCGCGTTGGTTGTGAGGTTCTTGTTTGTTTGTGTAGGTGCGTGGGACTTTTGAGGAGCCTCCTACTGGATTGATACCTTGGTTCTCAAAACTGAGGGAAATACTTATGCTATTTTGCTGCATCACCCTTTCCTCTTCGAGGGAAAACCAACGCAATGCTCAAGAGGTAGCAAGAAAGATTTCTGGCGCCGTTGCCGGGGAGGTCTTCGCTCAAGTCAAGACATACCGAGTACCCATCACAAACTCATCTCCCTCGCATTACATTATTTTCCATTTGCCTCTCGTTTTCCTCTCCCCCACTTCACCCTTGCCATTTTATTCGCCCTCTCTTTCCCGTTCTCCTCTCTCTTTCGCTTGCCTTTTGTGTGATTGTGTGTTGGATTGCTTGTGACGATGGCTCAAGATAATACCAAATTGTGTGACTTTTCCAATACCAATAATAATGATTTCCTTAGCACTCTGATTGCCCATTTTAATGATGTTGAATCTTGTGAAATCAATGCTGCTTTGTTGAATCTTGTTATGAAAGATCAATTCTCTGGCCTTCCTAGTGAAGATGCCGCTACTCATCTAAACAACTTTGTGGGTTTGTGTGATATGCAAAAGAAGAAATATACGGATAATGATATTGTTAAATTGAAGTTATTTCTGTTTTCACTTAGAGATCATGCTAAAACTTGGTTTTTGCCTTTGCCAAAAAATAGTATTGATTCGTGGAATAAGTGCAAAGATGCTTTTATCTCTAAGTATTTTCCTCCTGCTAAGATCATCTCTCTTAGAAACGATATTATGAATTTTAAACAACTTGATCATGAGCATGTTGCCCAATCTTGGGAAAGAATGAAATTAGTGATTCGTAATTGTCCTACACATGGTTTGAATTTATGGATGATCATACAAAAATTTTATGCCAGATTGAATTTTGCTTCTAGAAATCTTTTAGATTCGGCCGCGGGAGGCACATTTATGGAAATCACCTTAGGAGAAGCTACTAAACTCCTTGATAACATTATGGTTAAGTATTCTCAATGGCACGCCGAAAGATCTACTAGTAAAAGGGTGCATGCTATAGAACAAATTAATGTTTTGAGTGGAAAGATGGATGAACTTATGAAATTGTTTGCTACTAAGAGTGCTCCTATTGATCCCAATGATATGCCTTTGTCTACTTTGATTGAGAATAATAATGAATCTATGAATGTGAATTTTGTTGGTAGGAATAATTTTGGTAATAACGCGTTTAGAGGAAACTTTAATCCTAGGCCGTTTCCTAGTAATTCCTCTAATAATTATGGTAATTCCTACAACAACTCTTATGGAAATATTAATAAGATTCCCTCTGATTTTGATAATAGTGTTAAAGAATTTATGGTCTCTCAAAAGAATTTCAATGCTTTGCTTGAAGAAAAATTGCTTAAAGTTAATGAATTGGCTAGGAACGTTGATAGGCTTTCGCTTGATGTTGATTCTTTGAAACTTAGATCTATTCCACCTAAGCATGATATCAATGAGTCTCTCAAATCCATGAGAATTTCCATTGATGAGTGCAAAGAAAGAACCGCTAGGATGCATGCTAAGAAAGATTGCTTTATAAAAGCGTGTTCTTCTAGTTTCCATGAAAATAATGATGAAGATCTAAAAGTTATTGATGTGTCCCCTATTAAATCTTTGTTTTGCAATATGAATCTTGATAATGATGGGACTGGAGATGAGTCAACTTTAGTTAAAAGGCGTCCCAATGGTTCGGAGTTTTTAGATGTTGATGCTAAATTTGGTAAAAGTGGGTTTGGAGAGGTCAAAACTTTACATAGCATTGAACCCACTGTTATGGATTTCAAGGAATTTAATTATGATAATTGTTCTTTAATAGATTTCCTTGTTGCAATCCGTGTTGAATTCTCCTCATGCTTATAGTCAAAATAAAGCTTTTACCAAACATATTGTTGATGCCTTGATGCAATCTTATGAAAAAAAACTTAATTTGGAAGTTTCTATACCTAGAAAACTTTATGATGAGTGGGAACCTACTATAAAATTAAAATTAAAGATCATGAATGCTATGCTTTATGTGATTTGGGTGCTAGTGTTTCCACAATTCTGAAAACTTTATGTGATATGCTAGGTTTCCATGATTTTGATGATTGCTCTTTAAACTTGCACCTTGAGGATTCCACCGTTAAGAAACCTATGGGAAGGATCAATGATGTTCTTATTGTTGCAAATAGGAATTATGTGCCCATAGATTTTATCGTTCTTGATATAGATTGCAATCTTTCATGTCCTATTATTCTTGGCAGACCTTTCCTTAGAACGATTGGTGCAATTATTGATATGAAGGAAGGGAATATTAGATTCCAATTTCCATTAAGGAAAGGCATGGAACACTTCCCTGTAAATAAAGTCAAATTACCTTATGAGGCTATTATGCGTGCCACTTATGAATTGAATGCCAAAGATGGCAATACTTAGATCTATTCTCGCTCTTATGCCTAGCTAGGGGCGTTAAACGATAGCGCTTGTTGGGAGGCAACCCAATTTTATTTTTATTACTTGTTTTTTGCTTCTGTTTAGTAATAAATATTTCATCTAGCCTCTGTTTAGATGGGGTTTTATGTTTTAATTAGTGTTTGTGCCACGAAGGTTTTGATTCTGCTGAAAAATAGAAACTTTTACGCGCATGAGAATAATTTTAATAAATCAAAGAAACGAGATTTTGCATTGATTCTTTTTTATGTAGATCAATAGATAAATATACCAGGACTTCCTATTTTGGTAGGATTTTTAGAGTTCCAGAAGTATTCGAAAGTTACAGATTTCTACAGACTGTTCTGTTTTTGACAGATTCTGTTTTTCGTGTGTTGTTTGCTTATTTTGATGCATCTATGGCTAGTATCGGGGGGTATGAACCATAGAGAAGTTGGAATACAGTAGGTTTAACACCAATACAAATAAAGAATGAGTTCATTACAGTACCTTATGTGGTGGTTTTTCTTTCTTGCACTAACGGAGCTTATGAGATTTCCTGTTGAGTTTTGTGTTGTGAAGTTTTCCAGTTTTGGGTAAAGATTTGATGTACTATGGAATAAGGAGTGGCAAGAGCCCGAGCTTGGGGATGCCCATGGCAGCCCAAGATATCCAAGGACAACCAAAATACTAAGCTTGGGGATGCCCTGGAAGGCATCCCCTCTTGCGTCTTCGTTTATCGGTAACTTTACTTGAAGTTATATTTTTATTCACCACATGATATGTGTTTTGCTTGGAGCGTCTTATATGATATTAGTCTTTGATTTTTAGTTTACCACAATCATCCTTGTTGTACACACCTTTTGGGAGAGACACTCTTGATTTGGAATTTATTAGAATACTCTATGTGCTTCACTTATATCTTTTGAGCTAGATAATTTTTGCTCTAGTGCTTCGCTTATATCTTTTAGAGCACGGCGGTGGTTTAATTTTGTAGAAATCGTTGATCTCTCATGCTTCACTTATATTATTTTGAGAGTCTTTTAGAACAGCATGGTATTTGCTATGGTCATAAAATTGGTCCTATAATGATGGGTATCCAAGTTGGGTATAATAAAAACTATCACAGAAAGTGAATTGGATGTTATGATCAATTTGATGCTTGATAATTGTTTTGAGATATGAGGATGGTGATATTAGAGTCATGCTAGTGGGGTAATTATGAATTTGAGGAATACTTGTGTTGAAGTACAAAGTATGGTTTTTGGATTAATATACAAATTTCCCATGTTGTCCTAATTTTTTAGAATTTTTGGATTTATAGAAGTATACCAACTTTTCATATTACTACAGACTGTTCTATTTTTTGACAGATTATGTTTTCTTCGCATTGTGTGCTTATTTTGATGAATCTATGGTTTGTATCGCAGGGTATAATCCATGGTAAAGTTAGAATACATTAGGTATAATGCAAAAATAAAATATGAATGGGTTTGCAACAGTACTTAGAGTAGTGATTTGCTTTCTTATACTAACGGATCTCACGTAGGTTTTGTTGAGTTTTGTGTGATTGAAGTTTTCAAGTTTTGGGTGAGATCACGATGGATGAAGGAATAAGGAGTGAAAAGAGCCTAAGCTGGGGGATGCCCCATGGCACCCCAAGTTATTATTCAAGGATAACCAAGCAACTAAGCTTGGGGATGCCCCGGAAGGCATCCCCTCTTTCTTCTAACGACCATCTGTATTTTACTTGGAGTTATATTTTTATTTGTCACATATCATGAGTTTTGCTTGGAGCGTCTTGTATTATATGAGTCTTTACTTGTTTTGATTTTTAGTTTGTGTCATTTATCCTTGCTAGACCCACCTATTTGAGAGAGCCAAAATTTTTCTATGATTTTGTTAGAATTGCTCTATATGATTCACTTAAAAAAATTTGAGTTATGGAATTGCTCTAGTGCTTCACTTATATCTTTTTGAGCACGGTGTGCTTTAATATTTTTGAAGAAATGCTCTCATGATTCACTTAGATTTATTTGAGAGTTAGTAAACTTTTGAAGAAATCCTCTCATGCTTCACTTATATTGTTTTGAGAGACGAAAAAAATTTATACTCATGTTCTTCACTTAAATTTGTCTGAGCTTATCAAAAGCAACATATGAAATTAGTACCAAAGTGATAGATATTCAAGAGGGATATAATAAAATCTTTCATGAAGATCATTGGACAAAATAAACTTGATTCCTTGTAATAGTTTTGTGATATGATGATAGTGATATGTGAGTCATGTTGGTGAGTAATTATGCTTTAGTAAGAATATTGGTGTTAAGGTTTGTGATTCCCTATGCAAACACGAAAGTCAATAGTTATGCAATGAAATTACATCATACTTATGGTGCATTATTCGGTGTTAGTTATGCTTAATGCTCGCTTATGTGATTTTTTTTCTTGGTTGGTTGCTTCTCAATCTATTTGCTAGCCTCCACTTGTACTAAGTAGAAATAGTACTTGTGCATCGAAAATCCTTAAACCCAGTTTTGCCATATGATTCCACCATACCTACCTATATGCACTATTTCCATGTCGTTCTAAGCAAATTTGTATGTGCCATCTCTAATTTTCAAAATAAATTTCATTTTTGTGTGCCCGTACCACTCATGAAGCAGCAGGGGGTGGCCAATATTTTCCATGACAGATGTGTTATTCTCAAGATGAGTGTTTATTCACTTTTCATTGCACGAGAGTACGACGATAATAGGGATGCCCAGTCCCGAAATGAAAAGGAAATTTACTTTATGTTGTCAAATAATAAATTCATTGGGAAGTGTTGGTATGGAAGGCACCCATGGATACGGCTAGACATGGATTTTGAAGGAATGGTGGAAAAAGGAATAAACTTTCTTTTCTAATTGGGAACCACCTATGATATATCTAGCATGGTAAGTGTTGGGAATTGCTCGATCGTTTTCGTTGATGGGAGAAGTATGCCTCTCAAAAAAATCTCTCAATTTAAGCTTTGAGCTCTCGCACCTCTAAAAATCCCTACTTCCCTCTACGAAGGGCCTGTCTATTTACTTTATGCAATTTTTATTTTTATTTGAGTCTCCATCTTCTCTTATAAAGCACCAACTAGGGAGCACTATGATCATACTTGAGCATTGGTGTAGCTAGTATGCGAGTGTGTTTCATGAATGGATCAATGATTGAGCATGATGGGCTAGGGATAACTTGCTTTAGTGTTGATATTTTGAAAGATATGGTTGCTTGTTGATATGCTTGAGTATTGAAGTCTTCATGTAAAAACTAGACTATTGCTTTGAACCATACAAAAGTCCAAATGTCCATGCTACAAAAGAAAAGAATATGTGATGAACATGTTAGACATCATTCCACATTAGAACTTCTATTTTTATCATTTACCTACTCGAGGACGAGCATGAATTAAGCTTGGGGATGCTGATATGTCTCCAATGTATCTATAATTTTTTATTGTTCCATGCTATTATATTATCATTCTTCGATGTTTTACAACCATTTTATAGCAACTTTATATCATTTTTTGGGACTAACCTATTGACATAGTGCCTAGTGCCAGTTGCTATTTTTTGCTATTTTTTACTTCACAAAAAATCAATACCAAACGGATTCCAAACACAACGAAACTTTTTGGAGATTTTTTATGGACCAGAAGACACCCGGTGGGCTAAAGAAGTACCAGAGGAGGGCCTCGAGGGGAGAACAACCCACCAAGGCGCGCCTGGAGGCCCAGGTGCTCCCAGGTGGGTTGTGCCCACCTCGGTGGCCTCCCACACCACCTCTTCGCCCTATAAATCCCCAAATATTCTAGAAATCCTAGGGGAGTCGATGAAGCACAATTCAAGTCGCCGCAAGTTCCAGAACCACGAGATCCAATCTAAACACCATCATGGAGTGGTTCATCATCCTCATTGGTGCCTCTCCGATGATGCATGAGTAGCTCACCATAGACCTACGGGTCCATAAGCAGTAGCTAGATGGCTTCTGCTCTCTCTCTCTCTCACTCTCTCTCTCTCTCTCTGTCTCTCTCTCTCTTTTGATCCTCAATACAATGGTCTCTTGGAGATCTATTTGATGTAACTCTTTTTTGCGGTGTGTTTGTTTGGATCCAATGAACTTTGAGTTTATGATCAGATCTATATCCATGAATATTATTTGAGTCTTCTTTTGATCTCTTATATGCATGATTATTTATAGCCTCATATTTCTTCTTCGAATCTTTGGTTTAGTTAGGCCAACTAGATCGATTTTTCTTGCCATGGGAATAGGTGCTTTGTGATGGGTTCAATCGTGCGACGTTCTTTCCCAGTGATAGAAGGGGCAGCAAGACATGCATGTATCGTTGCTATTAAGGATAACAACATGGGGGCTATTCCTACAGGAATAGATCTCGTCTACATCATGTCATCATTCTTATTGCATTACTCCGTTTCTCCATGAACTTAATACACTAGATGCATGTTGGATAGCGGTCGATGTGTGGAGTAATAGTAGTAGATGCAGGCAGGAGTCGGTCTACTAATCTTGGATGTGATGCCTATATATTGGTCATTGCCTTGGATATCGTCATAATTATTCGATCTTCTATCAATTGCCTAGCAGTAATTTGTTAACCCACCGTGTGCTATTTCTTGAGAGAAGGCACTAGTGAAATCTACGGCCCCGGGTCTATTCTTTATCATATTTCCTTTCCAGTCTATTATTTGCCTTTGAGATCTAATTTTTATTTTCATATCTATTATTCCAAAAAACCAAAAATACTTTGCTACACTTTTTATTTGCATCTTTTATTTACCGTTTTATCGAGATCTATTTATCCAATCTACCACAATTTTTATCCCGTCAACTTGACAATTCCAGGCGCCATTACCAGAAAAGGGATTGACAACCCCTTATACGCGTCAGGTTGCAAATATTTGTTCTTTGTGTGCCGGTATCGTTTACACAGTGTTGCTTGGTTCTCCTACTGGATTGATACCTTGGTTTCATAACTGAGGGAAATGCCTACCAATAGCTGTGCTGCATCATCCCTTCCTCTTTGGGGAAATATTGATGTAGCATCAAGCAACATCATATACCACACTAAAAACGGAGACACCATGAGAAAGGGAGAAGCACGGAGAATAACCTTGGTTTGTTCCAAGGAAGGGAGAAGGTGAGATATGATGTTGCGCTCATGCCTTTAGTTTTGGCCGTTTGGTTCGGATCAATAAGCTCTCTCTCTTACTCATGAATTATGTCGGCGTCCTGAGAACGGGGGTACCCAGACTTGCGTGCCAGTGGCCCACGGTGTGGATCCACCAATGACCCGGTATGGGCTAGCTTCAACAACAACCGCTCAAGACCCTCGCGAGGGGCCAAGCCTCGCGAGGCAGATGACATCAAGACCTCCCTGGGGGCGACCTCGCTAGGCTGGCTCCTGAGGAGCAGAGATATCTATGCAGAGGGCACCTCGCGAGGTTCACATGGCATGAGCCGTGATGACCAAGGCTAGGCGGGCGCCAGCAGGCACAGTGTACCTGTTTCCTCTTTGGTGCTAAAGGGGCAAGCGCAAGCGAGGAGTCCCGAGGCATCAGGCAAAGGTTTCCATATCGATGCAATGAGACGAAGACCGGCAGGACGGCAGGACAAAGGTCATCATGGAGCCCATGGCTGCGTCACCACCAGAGCCTTTGGCAGGCGAAGACTACTTTTGTCAGGATAACTTGTACTAGTTGTCTCCCTTCAAAATTGGTCGTCGTGGGATTTCTTCCGCCTACATTCGGGAAGAGGACCGGAGCCTCTATAAATAGGACTAGCCACCACCATAGAAGGCAACAAACCTTGGACCGGATCCATTCCACCAAGACCATCCTCACCAGCTCATAGAGCTCAAGAACACCTCACCTCAGGAGGCTGTTCGCCCATTGTACTAGTTCATCCTCAGCCCACGAGGCAATCCATCCACCACCATAGTGGAGTAGGGTATTACACCTTGCGGTGGCCCGAACTAGTATAAATCTCTGTGTCTCGTGTTCTTCAGGTTCGTCGAGCTAGGCTGTGGGATCGTTCGGTAGAAGAGCTGGGGAGAGAGAGTCTTTCGTGTGCACCCCAAAGTTCGAACCTCTCAAGGGTCTGCGGAGCCCTGAATCCGACATTTGGCGTGCCAGGTAGGGGTGCGCCGAAGCTTTCCCTTCGTCGATCCACCCTCCACCGTTCCACCGCTTCCATGGAAGATGCTCATCTAGCCCGTGCGGAGCGCTGGGCCGCTTTCAACGCCCGCGTCGCCCAGACGGCACCATTAGCGGGCCTCCCCGTCGCTCTCCATCACCTGCTGCCAACACTGCCACCGGCCCGGCAGGAAACGAGCAGCAGACCTCATCGCTGCACCCCACCGAGCAGTGGGACGGATGCACCACCACCCCTTCGCTGACTCCGGCCGTTCGTCATCCCATGCTCGTCGCAGGCCCGCGGACGCATAGGCTGCACTGCTCATGGCGCGTGAGCTCCTGTGCTATCGCCCCGTCGATGACCTCTACGAGGACTAGCTAGACCGCATGCCGAGCTTGTCAGCGCCGCTAGGGGCTCTTTTGCACCATCCCTCTCACTGCCTCGACCGCCTCCTGCTGCGGGCGACGTGGCTCATGGAGCGCCTCCACCACCTCCACATCAAGACATCGCCATTGCGCCAAGACACGCAGCCCCATGGCGTGACCCACCGCGCAGGGCGCCCGGGCATGAAGAAGGAAGCTTCCAGGAGGTCCCTTGGCCGCAAGAAGATGCTCCTGCACTCCCCGCACCACCGTGTCAAGACCGTGCGCCACCCGCGATGGTAGCACGCGGACACCAAGACTAGGCTCCGCCCCCGCGACGGGCTCCAGTAACTACCGCAGGCTGCCATGCATTCACTTCGGAGCTGCGTAGCGTTGTCTGGCCCGGGAAGTTCAAGCTCGACGTGCCTCCATGCTACGACGGCACCCGCGACCCTGCTGAGTTCTTGCAGCTCTACGAGCTGAGCATCAAGGCAGCCAGCAGCGACGAGAAAGTCATGGTGAACTAGTTCCCCATGGCCCTCAAAGATGGTGCGCGCTCGTGGCTCCTGAACTTGCCCGCGGGATCGATCTCCTCGTGGGGCGAGATGCGCGAGCGCTTCGTCGCCAACTTCCAGGGCACTCGCGACTGCTCGCCAGCCGCAGGTGACCTACGGTGCATCAAGCACCAGCCGGGAGAGACCCTACAGAAGTACATCCAACACTTCAACAACGTTCGCCTCAAGATCCCCAAGGTGACAGACGAGCCCATCATCTCCGCATTCTCCGACGGCGTCCGTGACGTCAAGATGAAGGAGGAGCTTGCCATCCATGAAGACCTATGAACAGCTCTGGAGATGTTCAACATGGCGACCAAGTGCGAAAGAGCTAAGGAGGGGCGCCTCTTCCTCCTCGAGCTCCCTGCTGCCAACCCAAGAGACAAGAAGGCCAAGACCAAGGATGTGAAGCGCAAGGGAGCGGCCGTGCTCACAGCTAAGCCTGAGATGAAGCGCAGCCTCGACCACCCGGAGTCCTTGAAGGGTAGCCGCTCGTTCTGCGCCTTCCACAACATGCACAGCCACAACACCAATGATTGCCAGGAGCTCAGGGCCATCCGTGATGGGTGCTTCGGTCGACGCCCCGAGAGCAAGGACCGAGGCTACGACCGAGGAGGAGGACGAAGCGGAGGATGCTGGGACGACCAAGGCCCTTGTCAGGAGTGGCACGACCAGCCTCGTGAGGACCACTGGCAGGACCAGCCTCGCGAGGGCGCCTGGAAGGACCAGCCTCGCGAGGACCGTCCTCAAGGCAAGGCTGGCCTCCCTCCGCTGCCACCACCGCCACGAAGAAACGATGACCATCACCAGGACGAGGGGGCTGGGGGCTTCGAGGAGCCGCGCGCCATCGCTTGCATCTTGGGTGGCGCTCAGGCCCCAGCCTCCCAGTGCATCTTGAAGCAGTTTGCTCATGAGGTGAACATGGCCCTCCCTAGGCTCAAGGCCACGCGCCCACTCAGGTGGTCCAAGTGCCATTACCTTCATCTCGTCCGACCAGCTCAAGTGTGCAGCAACTGCCGGCGCCCTCCCGATGCTCTGCTCGCCCATCATCAGCAACGCCCTTGTCACCAAGACCCTCATCAATGGTGGCACGGGACTCAACGTTCTCTCCATCAACACATTCGACTGCCTCCAAGTGCCATACGATTAGCTGCAGCCGACCAAGCCCTTCTCAGGGGTGACCGACGGCTCCACCACCCCGATAGGGCAGATCCGCCTCCCTGTCACCTTTGGCAAGCGCGACAACTACCGCACCGAGCTCATAAACTTCGACGTCGCCCACATTCGCCTTCCCTACAATGCTATCCTCAGATATCCAGCCCTGGCCAAGTTCATGGCGGTGACTCGTCATGGTTACAACGTCCTCAAGATGCCAGGGAGCTACGGCATCATCACGGTCGCCTGCGAAGAGAAGGACGTGGTGTGCTCCCTCGAGCATGCCTACTAGGCTGTGGCGGTTGAATACCCAAACAATGAAGGCATCATCTACCCTCCTGAGGCCGTCCACAAGAAGAAGAAGCAGCTGGTCCACCAAGAGCCTCAGGAGAACGGCATCACAAGCTGCACCTCCTCAGGACCTGCACCTGCGAACGGGGCGCCTCCCTCCCTCGCATAGGAAGGCACGCCCGACGCTCCTCAAGCTAGGCTCGAGGGCTCTCTTCTGTGGGGCCTCAGACCTAGCTAGCATCACGAGGGAGGTGCTCGGGCACTACATGGAGGCATGCTTCGCCGCACGCTTCCTTCAACAGGACACAAGGCACGAGGTGCCTGGTGCTCAGGAGTTCATCACCAAGACCACCAAGGAGCTTCAAGAGGCGAGAGCCATGCGCGGCGACCGCCACCCACCACCTGGCGCAGCTCCTTGTCCTGGCACAAACAACAAGCTACGCATCTGCGTCGACATCCCAGGGCTCAAAAGGGCTGCATCTCAGGAACGCTTCTAACCATCGCGCGTTGGCTAGTGCAGAGGTCCACCTCACAGCTATGTTTGCATGCCCTTCGACTTGCCAAACGCGGCTGTCACCTTCCAGGGCCGCCTACGGAGCACCTTGGCGGCCCGGGAAGACAGGCATCAGGCGGCCCGGGCGGAGATGGCGACAGACCTCCACGAGCCTCCCGACCCCCCAGAGCCTCCTGAGGATCATGATCTTGGCGGCTCGTGAGGAACGACTCCTTCAGCACGCGCCTCAGCTACTTCAACACCCCTTCGACAACGGTGCTAGGTGACATTTTCTGGTTTATTCAGCCGGGGGCGCCCCTCGGGCTGCATCATTGTCGGTGTCAAAACCGGCGGATCTCGGGTAGGGGGTCCCGAAGTATGCGTCTAAGGCTGATGGTAACAGGAGGAGGGGGACATGATGTTTACCCAGGTTCGGGCCCTCTCGATGGAGGTAATACCCTACTTCCTGCTTGATTGATCTTGATGATATGAGTATTACAAGAGTTGATCTACCACGAGATCATAGAGGCTAAACCCTAGAAGCTAGCATATGATTATGATTGTTGTTGTCCTACGGACTAAGCCCTCCATTTTATATAAACACCGGAGGGGGCTAGGGTTACACAGAGTCGGTTACAGAGAAGGAGATCTACATATCCGACTTGCCAAGCTTGCCTTCCACGCCAAGGAGAGTCCCATCCGGACACGGGATGACGTCTTCAATCTTGTATCTTCATAGTCCAACAGTCCGGCCAAAGTATATAATCCGGCTATCCGAGGACCCCTTAATCTAGGACTCCCTCAGTAGCCCCTGAACCAGGCTTCAACGTCGATGAGTCCAGTGCGCAGATTGTCTTCGGCATTGCAAGGCAGGTTCCTTCTCTGAATACTCCATAGAAGATTTCAAACATGAGGATCGTGTCCGGCCCTACAAAATAATTTCCACATACCACAGTAGAGAGCACAATATTCCATGAATCTAATCTGCTGACAACTTTTCACAGCATGAGATCACGCCACGGCCCAGTCATTATTCGAACCGTTTTTTCTCAACCAGCTACTGCACATATTATGAGGCGGTTTCCTTGGCACGTCTTGTCGAAGCAGATATCATGTCCCCTTATCACGGGATTCTCATCAATGCGGGTGTGGGTAACCCAACCGCGCCATCAATCGTGGCGCTTGGGGAATAAGCGATTTTAACGGGCAAGTGGGGAGGCGCACAGTTTCTACCACCTTTATAAAGAGATAGGGATTCCCCTTTTTCACACATGCCTTCTTCTTCCTTTGCTCATCCATTCTCGCACGCTCGAGCTCCGGCGCCCAAGCTATCACCTTCTTCGTAAAGCCATTCCAAACATGCCCGGAGCGGGAGCCAAGTGGATGGCCTCCTCCGTTATGGAGGAGGACATTACGAAGCTCCGGGAGGCCGGATACTTGGCCGCAGACATCGCGCACCGGCTCCCGGACGCAGGGCAGATCATCCATACTCCAGAACCCCACGAGAGGGTCGTGTTTCTCGCCCACTTCATCCATGGACTGGGATTTCCTCTCCACTCATTTGTTCGCGGGCTCATGTTTTACTATGGGCTAGATTTCCATGATCTGGCCCCCAATTTCATCCTCAATATCTCGGCGTTTATCGTCGTGTGCGAGGCCTTCCTCCGCATCAAGCCCCACTTCGGCCTGTGACTACTGAAGATCTTCAACATGAAGCTGAAGATAGTGGTCGGCCAGCAAGCGGAGTGCAGAGGCGCCATGGTGGGGCAAGATGCCCAACGTCACCTGGCTCGAAAGCTCCTATGTGGAGACCATGAAAGGGTGGCAATCGGGGTGGTTCTATATCACCGAGCTGCACGACTCCAACTGGGCGGCGGCCCCCAAATTTCGATCTGGCATCCCCATGCGGCTTACCTCCTGGAAAAGGAAAGGTTTAGCCTGGGGTGAGCCAGCGGAGCTGACCGGACTCCAGAACTGCATCAAGAATATGATAAGCAAGAAAATCAAGCTTGTCAACATGGTCCAGGTCATGCTCTTCCGCCGGATCCTCCTGTGTCAAAGACGGGCATTCAATATGTGGGAGTTCGACCCGACCGAACACCAGGCGCTGCGCGAGCTCTTTGACACGACGCACAAAGACGTCTGGAAGGTGTTGTTCAAGACCGCCGAGGTGCCTCCTCCCCTTATAGAGGATCGCGGACTCAGCGCAAAGCGCCGCGCCAATCCTGTAAGCTATTTGTATTTCACAAGATACGCTTTTCCCAGTATGTTCGTGGGAGGAGTCTAAGCCTCCATGCTGATTTGACAGGACTGGGAAGCGACAGCGGAGCGGATCGATTGTCCAGCTCCACTACCTAAAGATCCAACAATAGCTCTCTTAACAGAGATGCTGTTTCCGGCACCCTACGAGGTGCCGGAGAAGAAGGCCAAGAAGAAGGCCATGGGGACCAGGAAAGGTCTCCGGTGCAAGGTGGTGTCGGACTCATTGTCCGAAGACACCGAGGCACACTCTTCCAACAAAAACGAGGAGGAGGAAGAGGAAAACCCTCCCCCCGCAAACCGAGGGGGAGAAGAAAAGGAAGGCCGCCCCGCTTGGGGAGGCCGAAGGGTCCAAGAAGGGAAGGACCCTCCCTCTGGACCACTCCACAATAGCCGCCTACAGCAACGAGGAGTGGCTGCCCAGGGACAAGCCCCTGGCAAAGTCGTAAGTATCCGGATACCATAATACTTCTGGCATGTTTTGCTTTATTGCTTCTTATCATGTTAAATATGATTGTGCAGTTCGTCCAAAGCCCGCATCGACTTATCCTCCTCGGATGGGTCTTTGAGTGCGTCGGCGATGAACAGCGACTCGCTCCCGACGGACACCACCCCCCGGCCCGTGGACGACACCGAGGTGTTGTCTCAGAGGATACCGGGCTAGGAGGAGACAATTCTAGAGGCGCCCCAAGGAGAAATCCCCCACGCTGGGCACATAGGGGGGAAGACCCCCATGGAATCTGATGAGGGGGGCCGCAGCAAGTTTCGCCCCCAACCGGATACTGTGCCAGAACCTCCAGTGGTTCCGGATTCAGGCAGGCAGGCCCTCACTAAGGGGGGAGAGCCGCCTGTGTCGATGACCTTTGTCCATCCAGAGGCATTGGACAACTTGCTGAAAGCGCTTCAGGGCGCTTCCATTGATAAAGAACACCGTACTCTTATGAGTGCGGTGATTGAGAAGGTTCGGTCCGCCAAAAGCAAACTGACCGAAGCCTGCGCCAGCCTCCTAACAGGCTTTGAGGTAAGTAATTAAATTATGAGAAAATATCATAGTATAGACAGTAGCCCCTGATGCTCTGTTTGGTGTTCGGTAAGAAAGGCCGAACAGAGGATCAAATAACATCCGCAGGAGTCTAATCATATTATGTCTATGTGAATAAGTAGGCGTCGCTGCTCGCCGCTGCCGCCCTCACTGCAGAGGTCTCCGGACTGAAGCAGAACCTGGGGCAGGCCGAGGAAGAGCTCGGCCTCGTGAAGAGGCGGCTCGAGGAGAACAAAGGTAAGTGATACCCCGTCCGTGTGTCATATAAAGGAAAAATTGTTGATGCTAATAGAAGCATCATGAATTTTAATAGGGGCCACGACCGAAGTGGCGGCCCTTAAGAAGGCGTTGTCTGAGGCCGAAGACAAGGCGGCCAAGGAGCACACCAAGTGCGAGATACAGGAGGCTCGGGTTAATGAGGTCCAGCAAGAGCTCCAGGACTTCGTCAAAAAATTCAAGTCCTTGGAGCGTGACTCCAAGACGCAAGAGTCTGAGATTGCGAAGGCCCTCCAGAGCGTGCAAGACGCCAAGGCGGAAGCCCAGAAGGCCCTTTAGGAGATTCAAGCAGCCAAGAAGATAGTGGCGGTAAGGCGTTCATTATGCAAAGCAAGCATGTGAAGGAGACTTTCCTTTTACTTACCCAAATTCGGAGCTCTCCAGGAGCATTCGCAGATCTGTTGTGCAGCATCTCTGATGCCGCAAAGTTCTACCGAGCTGAGGAAGGGAGCTCGACGAAGAAGTTGTTTTGGTCCCAGTATATTGGGGCCGAACATTCGATGCCTTTGAGTGACCAGCTGAAGCAACTGGTCTAACTTCACAAGGCAGCAGAACTGGCCATGAAGGATCTCATAGTCCGGATGTGGCCTGGCGAGCCCCTGCCCAGCAGCTATTTTGGCCTGGTAAAGCGGCTTGTGAATGCCTGTCCGTGGGTTGAAGCCATCAAGTGGTCAGTCTGTATTGGAGGTGCGTGCAGAGCCTTCGCCCGTGCGAAAGTGCACTGGGCGAAGATGGATGCCGAGAAGCTGGTGACAAAGGGGCCGCCGGAGGGCAAGGAGCATCGCCACCCCGAAAAGTATTATGATGGTGTCCTGAAGGGTGCCCACCTTGTGGAGGATGAATGTGCTAAGGATGTAATGTTTGAATAAATGTACTCATGTGATCCTGTAATATGAAAACGAGTTCATGTGTGCTATATAACGCTTGTTGATTTAAAATATTACCTTCTGTGCGGCCGTTTATAAAATTTGAGAGTTGGCCAATCGTCGGCTTCTACCGCCATGTAACTTGTACTGGGGTGTTCGGGATAAATCTAAACACTCTTTATCCAAATTTTTGGTCCTTTAAGGAGGTGTTTAGCGCAAGGAACAAGGCAATCGGACTATACAGCTTTATCACTCTCACTTAGCCATAGAAGTCTACAATTTTAAAATTTTGGCGAAGCCCCTAGTATTCGGAAGGCCGAAGTTGGGGCCCTATGCATGCCTAAATCGGACAAGGCCGATTCCTCGCCTGAAGCGGAAAAAATCTTTAAGGATTTGAGACCTCTTGAACAGCGACCAGCTCTCGCCGCATCATGACAGTCAGTTTTCGGCTTTCTCTACTGAGGTGCTCGTCCGGAAGAACCGGGACACAATCGCAGTAGTTCTCCCTGTGCTACCTTAGCCGATATAGCGGAACGTAAGGTACCAAAACATGGGAGCCGGGCAAACCCAACTATTGGCCCAAGACATGATTCGGAGCTGATGCATATAATGCTATAAGTTCGGGGTGCCGCACTGTCGAAAGTGTTCGGACTTTTCTTGCCGTGTTATGGGGTACACTGAAGCCCCTGGCGAACTGAACGTACCAAAATGTACGGGTGCAATTTGTAATAAATAATTGGTAAAGGAAAAGCATAGAGAATGTAATAGTAAGCTGACACTATACATTATTTTCCATTGTTATTTGAATAATACGCCAAGGCATATGTGTACAAGTAGTGTGACAAGCGGAATAGGACTGTTTGACACGTCCTGACCAAGAGCGAGCTGTGTGCGGGTATGTAAAACAGGTATAACGATTGTTATAAGAGACCACCTAAGGATTCCCTTGTATGCCAAAGCTTCTTGTCTCCCTGGTATGTCTGTCCCGCTATGGGTCCGATAGTCGGGCTATCGGAAGAGCTTCCCAAAGATAGGGTCCTGAAAGAAAAAAGTGTAAAGATGCATGGATCCTGTGGCGGTTGAACCGCCTTGTGGACCGTGTCATAGACGTGCCTCCGCCTATGCCCATGGTATTTTGAGTGCGTAATTATGTACGCACAGCACAAATTTCGCTGCTTGACTAGGACTAAGACAGAGGCCGAATTGCTAGTTGAGCTCTGGACATGCCGGACGATCTTGTTGCAGGGTACTCCAAACTCGCTTGATGGTGTTCATGGGTTTTGTCACCGAATTGGCGGTCTGCCTAAGAAGGCTGCTTTGTACTTCTGCTGCGAGGGCCGCCGTGTGATCCTCCGTGCGGAGCGAGCGTTTTGTGTTTCCATTAAATGTTATAACCCCGCGAGGTCCTGGCATTTTGAGCTTGAGGTATGCATAATGCGGTACCGCATTGAATTTGGCAAATGCGGTTCGTCCGAGCAATGCATGATAGCCACTGCGGAAGGGGACGATATCGAAGATTAACTCCTCGCTTCAAAAGTTGTCCGAAGATCCGAAGACCACTTCCAGTGTGATTGAGCCCGTGCAACAGGCCTCTACACCTGGCATGACACCTTTAAAGGTGGTTTTTGTAGGTTTGATCCTTGAGGGGTTGATGCCCATTTTGCGCAATGTATCCTGATAGAGCAGGTTCAGGCTGCTGCCACCGTCCATAAGGACTCGCGTGAGATGGAATCCGTCAATGATGGGGTCGAGGACCAATGCGGCCGAACCGCCATGACGAATACTGGTGGGGTTGAACTTTGGGGCGACTGGCTCCATCGCGTAGACATCCCTTAGTGCATGCTTCTGCTCCCGCTTGGGAATATGGGTTGCGTATATCATATTAACCGTTTTCACCTGGGGAGGAAATTTCTTCTGTCCTCCTGTGTTCGGCGGCCGGGGCTCCTCGTCGCCATCGCTATGCAGCCCCTTTTCCTTGTTTTCGGTGTTCAACTTGCTGGCCTGTTTGAACAGCCAACATTCTATGTTGGTGTGGTTGGCTAGCTTATCGGGGGTGCCATGAATTTGACACGAGCGATCGAGTATGCGGTCCAGACTGGACGGGCCCGGATTGTTTCTTTTGAATGGCTTTTTCCGCTGATCGGACTTGGAGCCACTGAATCCGGCAATGACTGTCGTGTCTTCGGTGTTGTCGCCATTATTGCGACGCTTGTGTCTATTGTGTCGTGGCTTGCCGTTTCTGTCTCTGTCATCTGAATTGGCAAAGTTTCTTGATGTGTTGTTGCTACGAGCCAGCCAGCTGTCCTCGCTCGCACAAAAGTGGGTCATGAGTGTCGTGAGGGCTGCCATGGACTTTGGCTTCTCTTGGCCGAGGTGTCGGGCGAGACACTCGTCACGGATGTTATGCTTAAAGGCTGCTAGGGCTTCGGCATCCGGACAGTCAACAATTTGGTTCTTTTTTGTGAGGAACCGAGTCCAGAATTTCCTCGCTGACTCTCCGGGCTGTTGGGTTATGTGACTTAAGTCATCAGCATCCGGTGGTCGCACATAAGTGCCCTAGAAGTTGTCAAGGAATGCGTCTTCCAAGTTCTCCCAACTGCCAATGGAGTTTGCCGGCAGGCTATTTAGCCAATGCCGAGCCGGTCCTTTGAGTTTTAGTGGGAGGTACTTGATGGCATGTATATTATTGCCGCGGGCCATGTGAATGTGGAGAAGGAAATCTTCGATCCATAATGCGGGATCTGTTGTACCATCATATGATTCAATGTTACGGGTATAAACCCTTCTGGGAATTCATGATCCATTACTTCATTCGTGAAGCATAGGGGGTGTGCGGCACCTCTATGCCGGGCTACATCACGACACAGCTCAAATGAGTCCGGTCTGTTGTATTCGGCCCGACCGGACTTTTTTTTAGTATATGCGGCGTGACGGTCGTCATCATGCGTCGTGGCGCGCCCCCGTGATCCGTAGATCGATCTTGACTGGCCTCCTTTGTTTTCCAATACATCTCGCAGGTCCTGCGTGTAGCCCCGGGCCTTAGTGGTTTTGTCTGATTGGCGACGGGGTGCGGCCTGGTGTTCCGTCTGATACGCCGCTTTGTCTCGGCCACGAGGTGGACAGTCAGCCGCATCGCGCGCTGGTAGTGTAGGTTTTGATGCCTCCTCCTTGAGTTGAGGTAGCAATCTGCGCTTTGGGTAAGTTTTGGTTGGGCGCTCGAGTCCGTATTCCTCGGCTGCCAGGACCTTGGTCCATCTATTAGTTAGCAGATCTTGATCGGCTTGAAGCTGCTGTTGCTTCTTCTTCAGGCTTTTTGCAGTGGCTATAAGCCGGCGCTTGAAGCGCTCCTGCTCGACGGGATCCTCAGGCATGATGAATTCTTCGTCGCCAAGGCTCACTTCGTCTTCGTATAGGGGCATGTAATTGTCATCCTCTGATTCTCCATCTGTTGCTTGTTCCTTAGGGCTAGCTTGCCCATCCTCTCGCTCGGTCTACTCAAAGTCTGGCCGGGCGGGATTGTTTTCGTCTTTGGCACCATCCGGATTGTTATCATCTCTTGTGCTTGTATTGCTAATTTTTCTATGGCAGGGCTTAGAGTGGCGCCTATGACGTCGGTGCTTAGATTGCTTCTCAAGGGGAATACCTTCTGTTGCCTCATCATCATTGCTTTGTTTGGGGGTATCCACCATGTATATGTCATATAATTAGGTGGTTGTCCAGCGCTCGGTGGGCGGTGGTTCCTGTTCTTCTCCTGCATCGTCGTCCATACCATTGATGTCTTCGGAGTTGAAGTCAAGTACGTCGGTTAAGTCATCGACGGTGGCTATTAAGTGGGTGGTGGGTGGGGAACAAATTTCTTCGTCGTCCGCTTCCCACTCTAGCCGGACATAGTTCGGCCAAGAGTCTCCTGACAGGGAGAGAGACTTTAATGAATTTAGCACGTCGCCCAAGGGCGAGTGCTGAAAGATATCCGCGGAGGTATACTCCATGATCGGTGCCCAATTAGATTCGATAGGCACGGATGCACGCGGTTCGGAGCCTGTAGCCGGAGACGAGTCCGAGGGTCCGATGACACCTACCTCATAGGAGGTGAGGTCAGTGTTCGGCTCTATCGTCGTTGAGGGTGCAGCCTCCTTGGCGAGGTCCATCCACCCATCCTCGGATGGCACGATCTGCTCCGGATTGAAGGCCGGGGCAGCCGCAGGTGTGATCTCCCGAACACCGTCCGATGGCAGATCTAGGTCATGCTCGTCATGACAGTCCGACACACCTAACATGGGCTCAAATCTGTCGAAGATCAAGTCTCCACGGATGTCAGCAGTGTAGTTGAAGCTTCCAAACCTGACCTGACAGCCAGGGGCGTAGCTATCGATCTGCTCCAGATGGCCAAGCGAATTGGCCAACAGTACGAAGCCGCCGAATATGAAGATCTGTCTGGGGAGGAAAACCCCTGGACCGTGTCGTTGAAGATGATTGAAGGAGCCATCAATCCTTATCGTGATGACACAGTGGAACTCTCAAATGAAAGCACCAATGTCGGTGTCAAAACCGGCGGATCTCGGGTAGGGGGTCCTGAACTGTGCGTCTAAGGCTGATGGTAATAGGAGGCGAGGACACGATGTCTACCCAGGTTCGGGCCCTCTCGATGGAGGTAATACCCTACATCCTACTTGATTAATCTTGATGATATGAGTATTACAAGACTTGATCTACCACGAGATCGTAGAGGCTAAACCCTAGAAGCTAGCCTATGATTATGATTGTTGTTGTCCTACGGACTAAGCCCTCCGGTTTATATAGACACCAGAGGGGGCTAGGGTTACACAGAGTCGGTTACAGAGAAGGAGATCTACATATCAAAATTTCCAAGCTTGCCTTCCATGCCAAGGAGAGTCCCATCCGGACACGGGACGAAGTCTTCAATCTTGTATCTTCATAGTCCAACAGTCCGGCCAAATTATATAATCCGGCTGTCCGAGGACCCCTTAATCCAGGACTCCCTCAATCATCCCCACGTCGCATGGGCCTGTCCCTGCGATGTGTATCCTTTTACATCTTTAGCCTACTCTGTTGGGGGTGCCCCTCGGGCTGCATCATCCCCAGGCGCATGGGTCCGTCCCTGTGGCATGTATCCCGCATTGCTCGCCCCTCCTGATATGATTTTATACCTGCCTGATTACACTTTGCCGCATCCCGCATTGCTGACCGACCTTCTGCTCGTCCCGCAGCAAGGACTCCATATGTTGGCACAATGCTTGTGCTCGGATCCATCCTTGCAATGCTGGTAAACCTGAGAGATTGAGCTCTGGCTCATGGCCCGCCCCGCGCACGTCACCTCACCAGATCCTTAGTGCCTTCATCTTCTTGCGAGACGATTAGCGGCAAGACAACCAACATGATTGCAAGCTATGTTTCCCTATCCACCTAATCCGCGGGAATCTCCGGAGCACTAGCTATGCATGGCCCCGTGAGCTCCTTCATTTTCTCACGCAATTCGCTTGCGCATAAAAGGGGGGCTCCTGAGCATCGCCTCTCAGGAGCTCTTACTGACTCTCCAGCCCTCACCCCCTAGCCTTGACCACGGCATCGCGCCCTGGCATACCAGCGGCGGCTGAGCCTTGCTCGAGGGTCAGGACCCGAGAATGCAGAGCACTTAGAAGAGCATGAAAGAGGGAGGAATCTGGCGCGAGCCTGACCTAGTAGTACTGCCGTCGCAGGCGCGCAAACTAGGCGCGACACAAGGAATCAACCAGGGATCACTAAGATAAGTCGCGCATTCGAGTCAGCCCAGCGTTGTGATGTGGTATTTCTAGCTCTGCCGGCCTTGCTCCAGCGGTGCCGCCTTCCTTTTTTGTCTTCAGGGAGTTGCTTGCATGCTAAAGGGGACCTCTTGAGCATCGCGCCTCGGGAGCTCTCACCAGACCTCGGGCCACTCACCTCCTGGCCTTGACCATGGCATCACGACCTGGCATACCAGCGACAGCTGAAGCCTGCCTGGGGACTGGGACCTGTCAGCGTAGAGAGCTAAGCTACCGCAAGGAAGAAAAGGGGGGACAAAGCCGAAGCAAGACACACAACCACGAATTTCATAATAAGGATAATATTGATGTGAAAGCGCTACAGATTCTTTACACACGCCCATGGGGTTCATCTCGATTCCTCGCAGGGAACAAAAGAAGAAGGCTTTCAGGAGTCATATCTACAAGCGTCGCCACCGACGCCATCATCAATAGTGGGTGATGTCTACTACGCAACCTTCTCCTTGTAGACGTTGTTGGGCCTCCAAGTGCAGAGCTTTGTAGGACAGTAGCAAATTTCCCTCAAGTGGATGACCTAAGGTTTATCAATCCGTGGGAGGCGTAGGATGAAGATGGTCTCTCTCGGACAACCCTGCAACCAAATAACAAAGAGTCTCTTGTGTCCCCAACACACCCAATACAATGATAAATTGTATAGGTGCACTAGTTCGGCGAAGAGATGGTGATACAGGTGCAATATGGATGGTAGATATGAGTATTTGTAATCTGAAAATATAAAAACAGCAAGGTAACAAGTGGCAAAACTGAGCGTAAATGGTATTGCAATGCTAGGAAACAAGGCCTAGGGTTCATACTTTCACTAGTGCAAGTTCTCTCAACAATAATAACATAACTGGATCATATAACTATCCCTCAACATGCAACAAAGAGTCACTCCAAAGTCACTAATAGCGGAGAACAAACGAAGAGATTATTGTAGGGTACGAAACCACCTCAAAGTTATCCTTTCTGATTGATCTATTCAAGAGTCCATAGTAAAATAAGACGAAGCTATTCTTTCCGTTCAATCTATCATAGAGTTCATACTAGAATAACACCTTAAGACACGAATCAACCAAAACCCTAATGTCACCTAGATACTCCAATGTCACCTCAAGTATTCGTGGGCATGATTATACGATATGCATCACACAATCTCAGATTCATCTACTCAACCAACACAAAGTACTTCAAAGAGTGCCCAAAAGTTTCTACCGGAGAGTCAAGACGAAAACGTGTGCCAACCCCTATGCATAAGTTCGTTGAACCCGCAAGTTGATCACCAAAACATACATCAAGTAAATCACATGAATATCCCATTGTCACCACAGATAAGCACGGCAAGACATACATCAAGTGTTCTCAAATCCTTAAAGACTCAATCGGATAAGACAACTTCAAGGGGAAAACTCAATTCATCACAAGAGAATAGAGGGGGAGTGCTACCTCTTGAGCACTACGTTGGATTTCCCCGAAGAGGAGAGGATGATGCAGAAAAGTAGCGTAAGTATTTCCCTCAGTTTTTGAGAACCAAGGTATCAATCCAGTAGGAGACCATGCACAAGTCCCTCGTACCTACACAAAACGATAGCAACTCGCAACCAACGCTTAGGGGTTGTCAATCCCTTCACGGTCACTTACGAGAGTGAGATCTGATAGAGATGATAAATAATATTTTTGGTATTTTTGATAGATAGATACAAAATAAAAAGTAAAAGGCAAAGTAAAACAAAGCAAGTAAATAAAGTTATAGAGATTGATATGATGAGAATAGACCCGGGGGCCATAGGTTTCACTAGTGGCTTCTCTCAAGAGCATAAGTATTCTACGGTGGGTGAACAAATTACTGTTGAGCAATTGACAGAATTGAGCATAGTTATGAGTATATCTAGGCAATATCATGTATATAGGCATCATGTCCAAAACAAGTAGATCAAAACGATTCTGCATCTACTACTATTACTCCACTCATCGACCGCTATCCAACATGCATCTAGAGTATTAAGTTAAAAACAGAGTAATGCCTTAAGCAAGATGACAGGATGTAGAGGGATAAATTCATGCAATATGATAAAAACCCCATCTTGTTATCCTCGATGGCAACAATACAATACGTGCCTTGCAACTCTTTCTGTCACTGAGTAAGGACACCGCAAGATTGAACCCAAAGCTAAGCACTTCTCCCATTGCAAGAACTACCAATCTAGTTGGCCAAACCAAAAAGGTTAATTCGAAGAGACTTGCAAAGATAACTCAATCATACATAAAAGAATTTGGAGAAGAATCAAACATTTTCCATAGATAATACTGGATCATAAACCCACAATTCATCGGTCTCAACAAACACACCGCAAAAAGAAGATTACATCGAATAGATCTCCACGAGAGAGGGGGAGAACATTGTATTGAGATCCAAAAAGAGAGAAGAAACCATCTAGCTACTAGCTATGGACCCGAAGGTTTGAATTAAACTACTCACACTTCATCGGAGGGGCTATGGTGATGATGTAGAAGCCCTCCATGGTGGATGCCCCCTCCGGCGGAGCTCCGGAACAGGCCCTGATACGTCTCCAACATATCTATAATTTTTGATTGCTCCGTGCTACTTTATCTACTGTTTTAGGCAATATTGGGCTTTATTATCCACTTTTATATTATTTTTGGGACTAACCTATTAACCGGAGGCCCAGCCCAAATTTGCTGTTTTATGCCTATTTCAGTGTTTCGAGGAAAAGGAATATCAGACGGAGTCAAAACAGAACGAAATCAACTGGGGAAGTTAATTTTGGAAGGAAACCAACCAGATGGGCTTGGAGTGCACGTCAGGGGAGTCCCAGGCTGCCCACGAGGGTGGGGGGTGCCCCCCTGGGCGTGCCCCCCTACCTCGTGAGCACCCCGGAGGTCCACCGACATACCCCCTGCACCAATATATACCTACGTACCCTAAAACTTCTAGAACAGAAGATAGATCGGGAGTTCCGCCGTCGCAAGCCTCTATAGCCACCAAAAAACAATCGGGACCCTATTCCGGCGCCCTGTCGGAGGGGGATCCCATCACCGGTGGCCATCTTCATCATCCCGGCGCTATCCATGACGAGGAGGGAGTAGTTCACCCTCGGGGCTGAGGGTATGTACCAGTAGCTATGTGTTTGATCTCTCTCACTCGTGTTCTCTCTCGTGTTCCTCTATGGCACGATCTTGATGTATCCCGAGCTTTGCTATTGTAGTTGGATCTTATGATGTTTCTCCCCCTCTACTCTCTTGTGATGAATTGACTTTCCCCTTTGAAGTTATCTTATCGGATTGAGTCTTTTATGAGAACACTTGATGTATGTCTTGCTGTGATTATCTGTGGTGACAATGGGATATCATGTGCCACTTGATGTATGTTTTGGTGATCAACTTGCGGGTTTCGTGACACTGGGAACCTATGCATAGGGGTTGGTACACGTTGTTGACTCTCTGGTAGAAACTTTGGGGCACTCTTTGAAGTACTTTTATGTTGGTTGGATGAATCTGAGATTGTGTGATGCATATCGTATAATCATGCCCACGGATACTTGAGGTGATAATGGAGTATCTAGGTGACATTAGGGTTTTGGTTGATTTGTGTCTTAAGGTGTTATTCTAGTACGAACTCTTTTATAGATTGATCCAAAAGAATAACTTTGAGGTGGTTTCGTACCCTACCATAATCTCTACGTTTGTTCTCCGCTATTAGTGGCTTTGGAGTGACTCTTTGTTTCATGTTGAGGGCTTGTTATATGATCTATCTATGTTATTATTGTTGAGAGAACTTGCACTAGTGAAAGTATGAACCCTAGGCCTTGTTTCCTATCATTGTAATACCGTTTACGCTCACATTTATCATTAGTTACCTTGCTGTTTTTATTATTTCAGATTACAAAAACCTATATCTACTATCTATTTTGCACTTGTATTACCATCTCTTCACCGAACTAGTGCACCTATACAATTTACCATTGTATTGGGTGTGTTGGGTACAAAAGAGACTCTTTGTTATTTGGTTGCAGGGTTGTTTGAGAGAGACCATCTTCATCCTACGCCTCCTATGGATTGATAAACCTTAGGTCATCCACTTGAGCATAGTTATGAATATATCTAGGCAATGATCATGTATATAGGCATCACGTCCAAAACAAGTAGATCAAAACGATTCTGCATCTACTACTATTACTCCACTCATCGACCGCTATCCAGCATGCATCTAGAGTATTAAGTTAAAAACAGAGTAACGCCTTAAGCAAGATGACATGATGTAGAGGGATAAATTCATGCAATATGATAAAAAAACCATCTTGTTATCCTCGATGGCAACAATACAATACGTGCCTTGCAACTCTTTCTGTCACTGAGTAAGGACACCGCAAGATTGAACCCAAAGCTAAGCACTTCTCCCATTGCAAGAACTACCAATCTAGTTGGCCAAACCAAAAAGGATAATTCGAAGAGACTTGCAAAGATAACTCAATCATACATAAAAGAATTCAGAGAAGAATCAAATATTTTCCATAGATAATACTGGATCATAAACCCACAATTCATCGGTCTCAACAAACACACCGCAAAAAGAAGATTACATCGAATAGATCTCCACGAGAGAGGGGGATAACATTGTATTGAGATCCAAAAAGAGAGAAGAAGCCATCTAGCTACTAGCTATGGACCCGAAGGTCTGAATTAAACTACTCACACTTCATCGGAGGGGCTATGGTGATGATGTAGAAGCCCTCCATGGTGGATGCCCCCTCCGGCGGAGCTCCGGAACAGGCCCTGATACGTCTCCAACATATCTATAATTTTTGATTGCTCCATGCTATTTTATCTACTGTTTTAGGCAATATTGGGCTTTATTATCCACTTTTATATTATTTTTGGGACTAACCTATTGACCGGAGGCCCAGCCCAGATTTGTTGTTTTATGCCTATTTCAGTGTTTCGAGGAAAAGGAATATCAGACGGAGTCAAAACGGAACGAAATCAACTGGGGAAGTTAATTTTCGAAGGAAACCAACCAGATGGGCTTGGAGTGCACGTCAAGGGAGTCCCAGGCTGCCCACAAGGGTGGGGGGTGCCCCCCTGGGCGTGCCCCCCTACCTCGTGAGCACCTCGGAGGTCCACCGACATACCCCCTGCACCCATATATACCTACGTACCCTAAAACTTCTAGATTAGAAGATAGATCGGGAGTTCCCCCGCCGCAAGCCTCTGTAGCCACCAAAAAACAATCGGGGCCCTGTTCCGGTGCCCTGCCGAAGGGGGATCCCATCACCGGTGGCCATCTTCATCATCCCGGCGCTATCCATGACGAGGAGGGAGTAGTTCACCCTCGGGGCTGAGGGTATGTACCAGTAGCTATGTGTTTGATCTCTCTCGCTCGTGTTCTCTCTCGTGTTCCTCTATGGCACGATCTTGATGTATCCCGAGCTTTGCTATTGTAGTTGGATCTTATGATGTTTCTCCCCCTCTACTCTCTTGTGATGAATTGAGTTTCCCCTTTGAAGTTATCTTATCGGATTGAGTCTTTTATGAGAACACTTGATGTATGTCTTGCCGTGATTATCTGTGGTGACAATGGGATATCATGTGCCACTTGATGTATGTTTTGGTGATCAACTTGCGGGTTTCGTGACACTGGGAACCTATGCATAGGGGTTGGTACACGTTCTTGACTCTCCGGTAGAAACTTTGGGGCACTCTTTGAAGTACTTTTATGTTGGTTGGATGAATCTGAGATTGTGTGATGCATATCGTATAATCATGCCCACGGATACTTGAGGTGATAATGGAGTATCTAGGTGACATTAGGGTTTTGGTTGATTTGTGTCTTAAGGTGTTATTCTAGTACGAACTCTTTTATAGATTGATCCAAAAGAATAACTTTGAGGTGGTTTCATACCCTACCATAATCTCTACGTTTGTTCTCCGCTATTAGTGGCTTTGGAGTGACTCTTTGTTTCATGTCGAGGGCTTGTTATATGATCTATCTATGTTATTATTGTTGAGAGAACTTGCACTAGTGAAAGTATGAACCCTAGGCCTTGTTTCCTATCATTGCAATACCGTTTACGCTCACATTTATCATTAGTTACCTTGCTGTTTTTATTTTTTCAGATTACAAAAACCTATATCTACTATCTATTTTGCACTTGTATTACCATCTCTTTGCCGAACTAGTGCACCTATACAATTTACCATTGTATTGGGTGTGTTGGGTACACAAGAGACTCTTTGTTATTTGGTTGCAGGGTTATTTGAGAGAGACCATCTTCATCCTACGCCTCCTACGGATTGATAAACCTTAGGTCATCCACTTGAGCATAGTTATGAATATATCTAGGCAATGATCGTGTATATAGGCATCACGTCCAAAACAAGTAGATCAAAACGACCGCTATCCAGCATGCATCTAGAGTATTAAGTTAAAAACAGAGTAACGCCTTAAGCAAGATGACATGATGTAGAGGGATAAATTCATGCAATATGATAAAAAAACCATCTTGTTATCCTCGATGGCAACAATACAATACGTGCCTTGCAACTCTTTCTGTCACTGAGTAAGGACACCGCAAGATTGAACCCAAAGCTAAGCACTTCTCCCATTGCAAGAACTACCAATCTAGTTGGCCAAACCAAAAAGGATAATTCGAAGAGACTTGCAAAGATAACTCAGTCATAGACAAAAGAATTCAGAGAAGAATCAAATATTTTCCATAGATAATACTGGATCATAAACCCACAATTCATCGGTCTCAACAAACACACCGCAAAAAGAAGATTACATCGAATAGATCTCCACGAGAGAGGGGGAGAACATTGTATTGAGATCCAAAAAGAGAGAAGAAGCCATCTAGCTACTAGCTATGGACCCGAAGGTCTGAATTAAACTACTCACACTTCATCGGAGGGGCTATAGTGATGATGTAGAAGCCCTCCATGGTGGATGCCCCCTCCGGCGGAGCTCCGGAACAGGCCCCAAGATGGGATCTCGTGGATACAGAAGGTTGTGGCGGTGGAATTAGGTTTTTGGCTCCTGTTCTGATTGTTCGGGGATACGTAGGTATATATAGGAGGAAGGAGTATGTCGGTGGAGCGTCAGGGGGGCCACGAGGTAGGGGGGCATGCCCAGGGGGGGCGCCCTCCACCCTCGTGACCGCCTATGGCACTGCTTGGAGTAGGGTCCAAGTCTCCTGGATCACGTTCAGTTGGAAAATCACGATCCCGAAGGTTTCATTCCGTTTGGACTCCGTTTGATATTCCGTTTCTTCGAAACACTGATATAGGCAAAAAACATCAATTCTGGGCTGGGCCTCCGGTTAATAGGTTAGTCCGAAAAGTAATATAAAAGTGGAAAATAAAGCCCAATATAGTCCAAAACAGAAGATAAAGTAGTATGGAGCAATCAAAAATTATAGATACGTTGGAGACGTATCAGGCATCCCCAAGCTTAATTCCTGCTCGTCCTCGAGTAGGTAAATGATAAAAAAGAATTTTTGATGCGGAGTGATACTTTGGCATAATTTCAATGTAAATCTTCTTAATTGTGACATGAATATTCAGATTCGAAAGATTCAAGACAAAAGTTCATATTGACACAAAAATAATAATACTTCAAGCATACTAATGAAAGCAATCATGTCTTCTCAAAATAACATGGCAAAAGAAAGTTCATCCCTACAAAATCATATAGTTAGGCTATGCTTCATTTTCGTCACACAAAGATGTTCCCAACTTCTATACCCCCGATGACAAGCCAAGCAATTGTTTCATACTTAAATAATCTCAAACTTTTTCAACCTTCACGCAATACATGAGCGTGAGCCATGGATATAGGACTATGGGTGGAATAGAATATGATGATGGGGATTGTGTGGAGAAGACAAAAAAGGAGAAAGTCTCACATTGACGAGGATAATCAACGGTCTATGGAGATGCCCATCAATTGATGTCAACATGACGAGTAGGGATTTCCATGCAACGGATGCACTAGAGGTATGAATTCTCAACAAAAGAAAACTAGTGGGTGTGCATCCAACGTGCTTGCTCACGAAGACCTAGGGCATTTGAGGAAGCCAATCGTAGAAATATACAAGCCAAGTTCTAAAATGAAAAATTCCCACTAGTATGAAAAGGACAACTTTATGAGACGCACTACATGAGGAACAAGGTGCTACTTTGAAGCACAATATAAGAGACTCACTATATGAACAACAAGGTGCTACTTTGAAGCACAACATATGAGACTTACTACATGAAGAACAAGGTGCTACTTTGAAGCACAAGTGTGGAAAAAGAGATAGTAGCATTGCCCTTTATATATATATTTTGGGGCCTTTCTTTTTTTCTTTTGGCCTTTCTCTCTCTCTTTTTTTGGGCAATGCTCTAATAATGATGATCATCACACTTCTATTGATTACAACATAAGGATTACAACTCGAAACTTAGAACAAGATATGACTCTATATGAATGCCTCCGGCGGTGTACCGGGATGGTGCAATGAATCAAGAATGACATGTATGGAAAATAATGCATGGTGGCTTTGCCACAAATATGATGTCAACTTCATGATCATGCAATGGCAATATGACAAAAGTAATGTATGTCATGATGATGATGGTGGAAGTTGCATGGCAATATATCTCGGAATGGCTATGGAAATGCCATGATAGGTAGGTACGGTGGCTGTTTTGAGGAAGATATAAGGAGGTTTATGTGTGATAGAGCGTATCGTATCACGGGGTTTGGATGCACCGGCGAAGTTTACACCAACTCTCAAGGTGAGAAAGGGCAATGCACGGTACCGAAGAGGCTAGCAAAGGCGGAAAGGTGAGAGTGCGTATAATCCATGGACTCAACATTAGTCAAAAGAACTCATATACTTATTGCAAAAATTTAGAAGTCATCAAAAATCAAGTACAACACGCTTGCTCCTAGGGGGATAGATTGGTAGGAAAAGACCATCGCTCGTCCCCGACCGCCACTCATAAGGATGCACAAGCCAGGTACACTTCATGTTTCAAATTTGTTACACAACTTTAACCATACGTGCATGCTATGGGACTTGTAAACTTCAACACAAGTATTTTTCAAATTCATAATCACCCAACTAGCACGACTTTGATATTATCACCTCCATATCTCAAAACAATTATCAAGCATCAAACTTATCTTAGTATTCAACGCACTTAAAAGAAAGTTTCACATATCTTGAACACTAAGTATATTAACATTAAGCAAATTACCATGCTATTAATGACTCTCAAAATAATCTAAGTGAAGCATGATAGATCAATAGTTTCTTTAAAACAAATCCACCACCATGCTCTAAAAGATCTAAGTGAAGCACTAGAGCAAAAATTATCACACTCAAAAGATATAAGTGAAGCGCTATTGAAAGTGCAACTATCCCTAGGTGGTTTTGGTAATTCATAACAACATATAGCTCATTGATCTAATGCTATTCCAAGACTATTATTTCAGGAAAGCTCAATAAATGGCATGACATGGATGATGAAAGTGGATCCCTCAAAATACTAATGACAAAGGATTGGCTCAAGCTCAAAAGCTCAAGACTCTTCATTTTACATTTTAGTGATCCAAGATCACATTGAGTCTATAGGAAAAGCCAATACTATCAAGGAGGGATGAGGTGTTGCTTAATGAGCCTCTTGCTTCATGTGCTTGGTGATATGCTCCAAAAGCCCTCAACTACTTTCTCACATCCACAAATGACCTAAACCTAAAGCCAAAATCAGTCACACCGATTCTTTCTATCCGGCGCCACCGAGTTCTAATGTCATAGCCACTGCCACAAACCCTAGGCAAATCGGTCCTACCGATAGGGATCTCGGTCTCACCGAGATGGGATTGTAATCTCTCTGTTTCCCTTCGTAACGTTTCGGTCTAACCGAAGTGAGCGATCGGTCCCACCGAGATTGCAATGTAAACTCTCTGTTTCCCTTTTGTAACATTTCGATCTCACCGAAAAGAGCAAATCGGTCCCACCGAGTTTACCTGACCAACTCTCTGGAAAGCTTATTACCAAAATCGGTCTCACCGAGTTTGTGTGATCGGTCTTACCGAGATTACGTTATGCCCTAACCCTAACCGAATCGGTCTTACCGAGTTGCATGTCAGTCCCACCGAAAATCCTAACGGTCACTAGGTTTACTAAATCGGTCCGACCGAGTCTGTTGAATCGGTCCCACCGAGTTTGGTAAATTGTGTGTAACGGTTAGATTTTGTGTGGAGGCTATATATACCCCTCCACCTCCTCTTCATTCGTGGAGAGAGCCATCAGAACAAACCTACACTTCCAACTTACCATTTCTGAGAGAGAACCACCTACTCATGTGTTGAGGCCAAGATATTCCATTCCTACCATATGAATCTTGATCTCTAGCCTTCCCCAAGTTGCTTTCCACTCAAATCTTCTTTCCACCAGATCCAAATCCTATGAGAGAGAGTTGAGTGTTGGGGAGACTATCATTTGAAGCACAAGAGCAAGGAGTTCATCATCAACGCACCATTTGTTACTTCTTGGAGAGTGGTGTCTCCTAGATTGGCTAGGTGTCACTTGGGAGCCTCCGACAAGATTGTGGAGTTGAACCAAGGAGTTTGTAAGGGCAAGGAGATCGCCTACTTCGTGAAGATCTACCGCTAGTGAGGCAAGTCCTTCGTGGGCGACGGCCATGGTGGGATAGACAAGGTTGCTTCTTCGTGGACCCTTCGTGGGTGGAGCCCTCCGTGGACTCGCGCAACCGTTACCCTTCGTGGGTTGAAGTCTCCATCAACGTGGATGTACGATAGCACCACCTATCGGAACCACGCCAAAAACATCCGTGTCTCCAATTGCGTTTGAATCCTCCAAACCCTTCCCTTTACTTTCTTGCAAGTTGCATGCTTTAATTTCCGCTGCCTATATACTCTTTGCATGCTTGCTTGAATTGTGTGATGATTGCTTGACTTGTCCTAAGATAGCTAAAATCTGCCAAACTCTAAAATTGGGAAAAGGTTAAGTTTTTAATTGGTCAAGTAGTCTAATCACCCCCCCTCTAGACATACTTCAAGGTCCTACAAGTGGTATCAGAGCTTTGGTCTCCATTTGCTTTGATTTCCATAGCTTTTGGTGGTCATAGCCTTGGTTTCACAACCTAGGAGAGTATGGCGTCTAGTGAGGGAAATTATCACCGTAGAGGTCCTTACTTTGATGGTACTAATTTTGCTAGTTGGAAGCATAAGATGAAAATGCATATTCTCGGACATAACCCCGCCGTTTGGGCAATTATTTGTATTGGCTTGCAAGGTGAATTCTTTGATGGGAGAGAGCCGAACCGTGAAGCTAATGCGGAAGAATTGAAGATGCTGCAATACAACGCTCAAGCTTGTGATATCATCTTCAACGGATTGTGCCCCGAAGAATTCAACAAAATCAGCCGTCTTGAGAATGCAAAGGAAATTTGGGATACTTTGATTGATATGCATGAAGGTACCGACTCCGTCAAGGAATCCAAGTTGGATGTGCTCCAAAGTCAGCTTGACAAGTTCAAAATGAAGGATGGTGAAGGTGTCGCTGAAATGTACTCTAGGCTTGCACTTATCACAAATGAGATTGCCGGCTTAGGGAGTGAAGAGATGACCGACAGATTCATCATCAAGAAGATCCTAAGAGCATTGGATGGAAAGTATGATACCGTGTGCACATTGATCCAAATGATGCCAAACTACAAAGATCTCAAGCCAACGGAAGTCATTGGAAGAATTGTTGCTCATGAGATGTCACTTAAGGATAAGGAGGAACTTCACAACAAGTCAAGTGGTGCTTACAAAGCCTCAAGTGAAGCCCCCACATCATCAAGTGAGAAACAAACCTTCAATGAAGAATTGAGCTTAATGGTGAAGAACTTCAACAAATTCTACAAGAGTAGAAGCAAAGAAAGAAGCTCCAAGTCAAGGTCTTACAATGACAAAAGATCTTCTAGTCGAGAGCGAAATTGCTACAATTGTGGGAGACCCGGACACTATTCCAATGAGTGTACGGCACCCTACAAAAGAAGAGAAGATTCTCCAAAAAGAAGAAGCAAAAGAGAAGAATCACCACCGAGAGAGAGGAGGAGTAGAGATGATCGTTATGAACGAAGACCCTCACGGAGAAGCAAGGATTCGGAAAGGAAGGACAAGTCATCAAGGAGCTACACAAAACGAAGACATCAAGCTCATGTTGGTGAATGGGTATCCGGCTCCGACTCCGACAATCACTCCGAGAGAAGCTATCACTCCGACTCCGAATATACTCAAGATGAAGGTGTTGCCGGTCTAGCACTTGTGTCAACCAACTCCTACGACATATTTGATTCACCAAATGAAGGAATTGGAAGATGCTTCATGGCCAAAGGTCCAAAGGTAACACATCCTGAGTATGTTGATTTCAATAGTGATGAAGATGACTTACTTGTGGATGATGATTTACTTGTTGACAACTCTAGTGATGAATACTATGATGAAACGTCAATTAATCATGCTAATCAAGATAAAACGAATGACAATGATAAGGAGAAGATTGAGCTTCTAACTAAAGAACTAAACACTCTTAAGTTAGCTCATGAAACTATCTTCGAAGATCATCGAGAACTTTTAAGGGCTCATGAGAAGTTACGCTTTGAAAAGCTCAATCTTGAGCAAGAGCATGAGTTCTTAAAAGCAATCAATGATGATCTCCGTAAGAAAAGTTCTTCTTACATTGCCAAGCGTTTACTCTTATCTACTTACATGCCTCAAGTCAAGTCTAGTAACAAGTACAAGAAAGATCCTTCCTCTAGTAGTAACAATAATAATGTCAAATCCAATATTGTTGCTTCTAGTAGTTCTCTTGATTCCACTAATGATTCTCTTAGCCAAGTTACACTTGAGCAAGAAAATAGCTTATTGAAGGGAATTATAGAGAAAGGTGTTTACAAGAGCCTTGCCGGGAGTAAGCAATTCGAGGAAATTGTACGCAAGCAAGGAAGGCACCGGAAGAATCAAGGTGTTGGTTTTGAACGAAAGTTCAATGCCAATGGAGTTGAGTGGGAAGAAGATCAATACCCCAAGACGAAGTTTGTTCCTCAACAAGAGAAGTATGATCCTACTTCCTTCAAAGGAACACAAGCACAAGATGATCTTCCACCACAAGACCACAAGAACAAAGGCAAGGACAAGCTTCAAGAAGAGATTGATGCATTTGAAGAAGCACCTAAGGCCTCGGTCAAGTGGGTTCCCAAGACTACGTCAAGTTCTACTTCATCAAGTACAACTACAACTCCAAGGATTCCCATCAAGATGATGTGGATCCCGAAGAAGAAGAACTAGAGAGTTCTTGAGGGTGACTCCGCCAACATTCTTCACTCATATCATTATGGCAAGAACAAGTGCAATCAACTTCCACATCTTGCACTAGTTCAAGGAGTCACAAACCCTCATGTTGGTAAGGCAAGGGACAAGGTAACCTAATGATTTCATGGACATCATCTTGTGTGTGCATCACTCTATGTCTATGGATATTCTTGTTTGTTCCTTGTGGGACTAACCCATGTAGGTAAGTTGAAAGTGCAACTCACTCCAAAGGATTGCTCCAAATGATCTACATCAACATTGAGCATCCACATCTTCAACACCTACATGAAGTCATCATCGACAAAACCCAAGGTTAGTTCATCCCTCTAAAAGGGGATCTCACATCTAGGGGGAGCTTAACTCTAAGAATTGAGTCAAAGCAACTCTAATGGTGTGAACACATCAATGCATTATGTAAAAGTGGTAACCCCACTTGAGCTTAAACGATGAGTATGACCTATGATCAAATGTTTTCATTTGACTCCTAAGTCAATATACTCATATATAGATGACCTAGTCATCGCCAATTGTTTGATAGATGCTAGAATTGGTTGTGCATGTTTTGCCACATATTTCATTTGCCATCTTATTGTGTGAGCATGTTGGTGCATATTTTACTCATTCAAGGACATCCACTTGTTGTTTTGAGTGATTGGCTTCTTTTCTTTTTGCCAAGTGGATGGACAAGAATGCCTAAGAACCTTCTCTAGCTATCTATGCTTTTCTCGTCTCAAACTCTATTCATGCTACATCACAAAATTTGATCAAGTCAGATTCGAACCACTCTGTGTGAGGAGCACTCGGAGTCCCCGATTCGTCATAGACTTAAACTTCCAAAACTTCTTTGTGATTCTCGGTCTGACCGATTCCTCCATTTCGGTCCTACCGAGATCACTAAGTCGATCTAGGTTTTCAATCTCGGTGCAACCGATTTGAACTTTTCGGTCACACCGAGTTGCTGTAACTGTACACAGTTATGCATCTCGGTGCCACCGAGTTGTTCCACTCGGTCACACCGACAGGGTCGGGCTATATATAGTCACGGGCAAAAATTTGGAAATTTCTCCGAACCTCTTCGCCCGCGCAATAGCTCGCTCTGCCATCAGGGTCTCCGGATCGTCTCCTCGTCGCCAGCCGCCTCCTGTCGCTGGTCTCCGCCGCCGTCAACGGATTTCACCCCCGCCGTTGCCGCCGTAGCGAGTTCATCGCCAAGCTAGGGTATGGACTCGATCACAGTGCTATCCTCGTCCGATTCCTAGCACATTGTGTTCTTAATGATTCTTGCCACGATTGAAACACTCCTATCCAGTCAATGCAATCCTTAGATTAGATGAGATTCGAAAATTTAGGGTTAGGTTTCCGCCGAAACCATCTCGGACCCACCGAGTTGAAAAACTCGGTCCCACCGATTTGGCTAACGCCATTGCACTAGTAACTCTCGGTCTGACCGAGAATTGCTAATCGGTGAGACCGATTTTAGGACTTTGTGAAACCCTAGCAGTCTCGGTGCCACCGAACTGTGACTCGGTCCAACCGAGTTCATCAGTTTAGGTTCCAAAACTGCTTCGGTATCACCGAGTTTGAAAATCGGTTGATCCGAAATGCTTTCTGTGGAAAACTAAAACTGAATTTTTGAATCATTCTTTTGCAAAAATCTCTGCATTTTGTGATGCTCATCCACTCTATCTCATCTATAACTCTTCACAGGGTCAGCAGTCAGTGATTTGCAGCATGTCAGACCAAAGTGATAGTCAGAACAGGTCAGAAGAGCACAATCACATGAGTGAGGGCACTAGTCCCTCTAGCACTTCAGATGAAGGCAGCAGGAGCACCCCAAGCAATCTGCCTAAAGCTGCCACCAGGACAAGGAAGAAGAGAACCTCAGATTCTGAGGATGAGGATTATAGAGCAGAAGAGGATGAGGCTACCTCCAAGAAGGTAGTGCTCAAAAAGGAGTATGCCTCAGCACAGAACACTAAACCTGGACTCAATAGGAAGGTTCCTGCCAAGAGGACACCTATGCTGAAGGTCAGAGGATCTACTCAAGTGCCTGAAAAGACTGAACCCAAAGAGGCACCTGCAAAGAGAGTCACAACTTCCAAACCCAAGAAAGTTCCCACTGGAGAAACTATGAAGTTTACCATTGAATCAGAAGATGAAGCTGCTCAGGATAAGAAGAAGAAGAGAGCCAGAACCACTACTGCCCAGGTTCTTGGAAATCCCTCAATGAGGAGAGACTCTGAAGAGGAAGAAGAGGTTGCTGCACCAGCACCCAAGGCACAAAAGCTTATGGGTGATGCTATTAGATCAGGGGCTGCAACATCAAAGCCCAAGGAAGCACCCAAAGCTGCCCCCAAGCCCAAGCTTGCACCAAAGAGGAATACCAGGAGTATTCCAGCTGCTGAGAAGAACAAGGCCCCAGTGCCTGAAGTTGCTGATGAGGAAGATGAAGAAGGACAAGTCCTGAGGAAGCTCAAGCCCAAGATACCAGACCACAATGATGCCCATCCTGTGGCTGAGGACATGAAGATCAGAAGAGACTCAGGGTTGAGGCTATGGAGGATGACAGATCCATATGCCACAAGGAGAAGAACTGTTGTTGATTACAGGTTCCATACAAAGGAACAACAGGACTTCTATGAGACAATCTTGTTGGACAAGAAGCCCATAGTGTGTGATATGAGGTGGGTCGACTGGACCTACATGAAAGAAATGAAGAACACTATCCTGGAGTGCAAGACAGTTTTGTTGCTTGTGGAGTTGCAGATTTTGTTGGGCAAAAGCTCACCAACTGGAATGATGAACTCATTATGCAATTCTACTCCACAGCACACTTCTATCCAGATGGGAGGATAGTTTGGATGTCTGAAGGTACAAGGTACCAGTCAACCGTTGAGGAATGGGCAAAACTGATCAATGCCCCAAAGGAGAAGTGAAGATGACTTGGATGTCTATGCCAAGAAGAAGATGGACCACAATTCCATGGCACACATGTACAAGGAGATCCCAGACAAAGCTATTGAGACACATAAGTTTGGGTCAGTCCACTTTCTTCTGTCAGGGCTGCCAACTATCAACTGGATCCTAAGGCACACTCTGTTGCCTAAGTCTGGTGACCACAACATGATTAGAGGGCATGCAATCAACATGTTGCATTTGTTTGATGTGCCACAGAAATTCAAGGTCATGAGCCTTATGGTAGAGACCATTAAGAGGACTGCAGCAGACCAAAGAGAAGTTGTGGATATGCCCCTCAGATTCAGGAGTTGATTAACTCAAAGATGGGCACAGGAAAATATCTATTGGATAAGGAACATTTTCCTCTCTATCCAGACTTTGAGGACAATCAGGTTGTCATGAATGAGAATGAACCATCATCAGTACAAGCTCAAGAGAAGAAGGAGAAGGCAAGGAAAGAGAAGGCTGCCAAGATGCCAACTCAAGAGGAGGCATCTGAGTACTTTTTGAAGAACAAGCAGGAGCAGCTTGGTTACTTGATAGCATCAACACTGAGGATTGAGAAGGGATTGGCCACCCTCACTCAAATCAGGAGAGCTTGGAAAGAATCATGGAACAAAAATTCCATGATCTAGATGTCAAAGTAACTGAGATTCAGTCAGTTGTGGAGCAGCTACAGGATGACATGCAGGAGAGGAAGGGCAAGACTACCACTAATGTATTTGCCAGAGTGCCTATAGCTCAGAGGTCAGCTGCAATGCCTGTAACAGACACCAGAGCCACATCATCTGCACCAGCTACAGCTCCTACAGCTCCAGTGCAACCAGCTCCAGCACCAACTCCTCCAGCTCCATCCACTTCAACTGAAGCCTTCGTTCTTGGAGTTATCCGGACACCACCACCTGAAGATCAAGCCTGAGAGTCGATCTAGCACTATGCATTTTCTATGAACTTTTTGATAACTTGTTGCCAAAGGGGGAGAAAAATATATAGATCATAGGCTTCGAGAGAGAGAGAGTTGCTTTTGTTCTCTCTTGCTTTGGTGGTTAAACTTTGTTTGCTTTTGATTGCTTGAGATACTATGCTGTTTTTGTGAGACATTGATGATCATGTGTTTGATCATAAGCTACACTTATGCATGTTTGATGATATTATCTTACCTATCCATATGTGATCATTCACTTTGCTTGGTGATGAGTGCATGTATTCAATCTTTATCATTTTGAGCGCTCCACCAAGATGTATGTGACATGGAAGAGTAACCCATGAGCCTAATTCCTTGTGCATTTGCAGTCCAAAGCAAATCTTAAACTATGCACAAATTTAGGGGGAGCTCTTGCTTATCACATACTTCTCAAAGCGACGATGTTTTTCAATCTTATTATCATTTGTCGAAGCTTTGATCTATATGTTGTCATCAATTACCAAAAAGGGGGAGATTGAAAGTGCAACTATCCCTAGGTGGTTTTGGTAATTCATAACAACATATAGCTCATTGAGCTAATGCTATTCCAAGACTATTATTTCAGGAAAGCTCAATGAATGGCATGGCATGGATGATGAAAGTGGATCCCTCAAAATACTAATGACAAAGGATTGGCTCAAGCTCAAAAGCTCAAGACTCTTCATTTTATATTTTAGTGATCCAAGATCACATTGAGTCTATAGGAAAAGCCAATACTATCAAGGAGGGATGAGGTGTTGCTTAATGAGCCTCTTGCTTCATGTGCTTGGTGATATGCTCCAAAACCCTCAACTACTTTCTCACATCCACAAATGACCTAAACCTAAAGCCAAAATCAGTCACACCGATTCTTTCTATCCGGCGCCACCGAGTTCTAATGTCATAGCCACTGCCACAAACCCTAGGCAAATCGGTCCTACCGATAGGGATCTTGGTCCCACCGAGATGGGGTTGTAATCTCTCTGTTTCCCTTCGTAACGTTTCGGTCTAACCGAAGTGAGCGATCGGTCCCACCGAGATTGCAATGTAAACTCTCTGTTTCCCTTTTGTAACATTTCGGTCTCACCGAAAAGAGCAAATCGGTCCCACCGAGTTTACCTGACCAACTCTCTGGAAAGCTTATTACCAAAATCGGTCTCACCGAGTTTGTGTGATCAGTCTTACCGAGATTACGTTATGCCCTAACCCTAACCGAATCGGTCCTACCGAGTTGCATGTCAGTCCCACCGAAAATCCTAACGGTCACTAGGTTTACTAAATCGGTCCGACCGAGTCTGTTGAATCGGTCCCACCGAGTTTGGTAAATTGTGTGTAACGGTTAGATTTTGTGTGGAGGCTATATATACCCCTCCACCTCCTCTTCATTCGTGGAGAGAGCCATCAGAACAAACCTACACTTCCAACTTACCATTTCTGAGAGAGAACCACCTACTCATGTGTTGAGGCCAAGATATTCCATTCCTACCATATGAATCTTGATCTCTAGCCTTCCCCAAGTTGCTTTCCACTCAAATCTTCTTTCCACCAGATCCAAATCCTATGAGAGAGAGTTGAGTGTTGGGGAGACTATCATTTGAAGCACAAGAGCAAGGAGTTCATCATCAACGCACCATTTGTTACTTCTTGGAGAGTGGTGTCTCCTAGATTGGCTAGGTGTCACTTGGGAGCCTCTGACAAGATTGTGGAGTTGAACCAAGGAGTTTGTAAGGGCAAGGAGATCGCCTACTTTGTGAAGATCTACCGCTAGTGAGGCAAGTCCTTCGTGGGCGACGGCCATAGTGGGATAGACAAGGTTGCTTCTTCGTGGACCCTTCGTGGGTGGAGCCCTCCGTGGACTCACGCAACCGTTACCCTTCGTGGGTTGAAGTCTCCATCAACGTGGATGTACGATAGCACCACCTATCGGAACCACGCCAAAAACATCCGTGTCTCCAATTGCGTTTGAATCCTCCAAACCCTTCCCCTTACTTTCTTGCAAGTTGCATGCTTTAATTTCCGCTGCCTATATACTCTTTGCATGCTTGCTTGAATTGTGTGATGATTGCTTGACTTGTCCTAAGATAGCTAAAATCTGCCAAACTCTAAAATTGGGAAAAGATTAAGTTTTTAATTGGTCAAGTAGTCTAATCACCCCCCCCCCCTCTAGACATACTTCAAGGTCCTACAGCTATGAGCAAAACTATCAAGCTCAAAAGATATAAGTGAAGCACATAGAGTATTCTAACGAATTCCAAATCATGTATGGCTCTCTAAAAAGATGTGTACAGCAAGGATGATTGTGGTAGACTAACAAGCAAAGACACAAATAATACAAGACGCTCCAAGAAAAACACATATCATGTGGTGAATAAAAATATAGCTCCAAGTAAATTACCGATGGAAGTGGACGAAAAGAGGGGATGCCTTCCGGGGCATCCCCAAGCTTTGACTTTTTGGTGTCCTTGGTTTATCTTGGGGGTGCCATGGGCATCCCGAAGCTTAGGCTCTTGCCACTCCTTCTTCCATAATCCATCAAAAGAATTCACCCAAAACTTGTAAACTTCACAACACAAAACTCAACAGAAATCTCGTGAGCTCCGTTAGAGAAAGAAAACAAAAGATTACTTCAAGGTACTGTAATGAACTCATTATTTATTTATATTGGTGTTAAACCTACTGTATTCCAACTTCTCTGTGGTTTATAACTATTTTACTATACATAGATTCATCAAAATAAGCAAACAACACACGAAAAACAGAATCTGTCAAAAACAGAACAGTCTGTAGCAATCTGTAACTAACGCAAACTTCTGGAACTCTAAAAATTCTACCAAAATAGTTAGTCCTGGACAATTTGTTTATTGATCAGCAGCAAAAAGAATCAACGCAAAATCACGTTCCTGTGATTTAACAAAATTATATTTGTGCGTACAAAGTTTCTGCTTTTCAGCAGAATCAAATCAACTATCATCGTAGGTTATCCTATAGGTTCTACTTGGCACAAACACTAATTAAAACATAAAACCACATCCAAACAGAAGGTAGATGGATTATTTATTCCTAAACAGAAGCAAAAACAAAAAACTCAAAATAAAATTGGGTTGCCTCCCAACAAGCGCTATCGTTTAACGCCCCTAGCTAGGCATAAAAGCAAGGATAGATCTAGGTATTGCCATCTTTGGTAGGAAATTCTTCAATGAGGCATCTACCTCCTTTAGAATTTTCTTTCTTCCTAGTAATTGTCAAATTTTTAGGCAAAAGATCGAAAAATTCATCTATAGCAAATGGTTCCTTAATGATGGTAAAAAGATTGAGATGAATACTTATAGATTTAAGATCCGCGGTTTCCTTACTAGATGATTCACCCTTATTCTTAGGAACATACATAAGCTTAGTATTTTTAGTAGAAGAACTTGGATTGTTTTGAACGGAAGAAAAAGCGGTTCCCAAGTTGGTAATGATACCCTCAAGTTTATCAATTCTAGTTGAATCTAGATTTATTTTCTCATTAGCTATGGTTTCTTTTTCTTTAATATTTTTCAAAGTCATTCCTACCTTAGATCCATATTGGGTAATTTGATTGTGGATCTTCTTATCAAGATTTTAAATTGATTCAATGGTAGCAACTTTATTTTCAATAGTTTCAAGCCTTTGCATAACATGCTCCAAAGTTAACGTAGTTCCATTAATCAAAAGGGATGGTGAGCCAAATATATCTATTAAAGCATTATAAGAATCAAAAGTATGGCTACCCAAAAAGTTCCCTCCGGTAATGGTATCAAGGATATATCTATACCAAGGAACAACACCTACGTAAAAATTGCGAAGAAGAACTGAAGTAGATTGCTTCCTGGTGGATTTATTTTGAGCATTGCAAATTCTATACCAAGCATCTTTTAGATTTTCTCCCTCCCTTTGCTTAAAATTTAGAACTTCATTCTCGGGAGATAACGGAGAAGATAAGAGACTAGCCATGACAACAAACAAGCAAACTAACACACGAGCAAACAAGCGGACGGGAAAAAGGCAAATGGAAAAGAGAGGAGGAGGTTGGGAAAGAGAGGGCAAATAAAACGGCAAGGGTGAAGTGGGGGAGAGGAAAACGAGAGGCAAATGGCAAATAATGTAATGCGAGAGATAGGGATTGCGATGGGTACTTGGTATGGTTGACTTGCTTGCGTGAGCCTCCCCGGCAATGGCGCCAAAAATTCTTCTTGCTACCTCTTGAGCACTGCGTTGGATTTCCCCGAAGAGGAGAGGATGATGCAGCAAAGTAGCGTAAGTATTTCCCTCAGTTTTTGAGAACCAAGGTATCAATCTAGTAGGAGACCACGCACAAGTCCCTCGTACCTACACAAAACGATAGCAACTCGCAACCAACGCTTAGGGGTTGTCAATCCCTTCACGGTCACTTACGAGAGTGAGATCTGATAGAGATGATAAATAATATTTTTGGTATTTTTGATAGATAGATGCAAAATAAAAAGTAAAAGGCAAAGTAAAACAAAGCAAGTAAATAAAGTGATAGAGATTGATATGATGAGTATATACCCGGGGGCCATAGGTTTCACTAGTGGCTTCTCTCAAGAGCATAAGTATTCTACGGTGGGTGAACAAATTACTGTTGAGCAATTGACAGAATTGAGCATAGTTATGAGTATATCTAGGCAATGATCATGTATATAGGCATCACGTCCAAAACAAGTAGATCAAAACCATTCTGCATCTACTACTATTACTCCACTCATCGACCGCTATCCAGCATGCATCTAGAGTATTAAGTTAAAAACAGAGTAACGCCTTAAGCAAGATGACATGATGTAGAGGGATAAATTCATGCAATATGATAAAAACCCCATCTTGTTATCCTCGATGGCAACAATACAATACGTGCCTTGCAACTCTTTCTGTCACTGAGTAAGGACACCGCAAGATTGAACCCAAAGCTAAGCACTTCTCCCATTGCAAGAACTACCAATCTAGTTGGCCAAACCAAAAAGGATAATTCGAAGAGACTTGCAAAGATAACTCAATCATACATAAAAGAATTCAGAGAAGAATCAAATATTTTCCATAGATAATACTGGATCATATACCCACAATTCATCGGTCTCAACATACACACCACAAAAAGAAGATTACATCGAATAGATCTCCACGAGAGAGGGGGAGAACATTGTATTGAGATCCAAAAAGAGAGAAGAAGCCATCTAGCTACTAGCTATGGACCCGAAGGTCTGAATTAAACTACTCACACTTCATCGGAGGGGCTATGGTGATGATGTAGAAGCCCTCCGTGGTGGATGCCCCCTCCAGCGGAGCTCCGGAACAGGCCCTGATACGTCTCCAACGTATCTATAATTTTTGATTGCTCCATGCTACTTTATCTACTGTTTTAGGCAATATTGGGCTTTATTATCCACTTTTATATTATTTTTGGGACTAACCTATTAACCGGAGGCCCAGCCCAGATTTGTTGTTTTATGCCTATTTCAGTGTTTCGAGGAAAAGGAATATCAGACGGAGTCAAAACGGAACGAAATCAACTGGGGAAGTTAATTTTGGAAGGAAACCAACCAGATGGGCTTGGAGTGCACGTCAGGGGAGTCCCAGGCTGCCCACAAGGGTGGGGGTTGCCCCCCTGGGTGTGCCCCCTACCTCGTGAGCACCCCGGAGGTCCACCGACATACCCCCTGCACCCATATATACCTACGTACCCTAAAACTTCCAGAACAGAAGATAGATCGGGAGTTCCGCCGCCGCAAGCCTCTGTAGCCACCAAAAACCAATCGGGACCCTGTTCCGGCGCCCTGCCGGAGGGGGGTCCCATCACCGGTGTCCATCTTCATCATCCCGGAGCTATCCATGACGAGGAGGGAGTAGTTCACCCTTGGGGCTGAGGGTATTTACCAGTAGCTATGTGTTTGATCTCTCTCACTCGGGTTCTCTCTCTTGTTCCTCTATGGCACGATCTTGATGTATCCCGAGCTTTGCTATTGTAGTTGGATCTTATGATGTTTCTCCTCCTCTACTCTCTTGCGATGAATTGAGTTTCCCCTTTGAAGTTATCTTATCAAATTGAGTCTTTTATGAGAACACTTGATGTATGTCTTGCCGTGATTATCTGTGGTGACAATGGGATATCATGTGCCACTTGATGTATGTTTTGGTGATCAACTTGTGGGTTTCGTGACCTTGGGAACCTATGCATAGGGCTTGGCACACATTCTTGACTCTTCGGTAGAAACTTTGGGGCAATCTTTGAAGCACTTTTATGTTGGTTGGATGAATCTGAGATTGTGTGATGCATATCGTATAATCATGCCCACGGATACTTGAGGTGACAATGGAGTATCTAGGTGGCATTAGGATTTTGGTTGATTTGTGTCTTAAGGTGTTATTCTAGTACGAACTCTTTTATAGATTGATCCGAAAGAATAACTTTGAGGTGGTTTCATACCCTACCATAATCTCTATGTTTGTTCTCCGCTATTAGTGGATTTGGAGTGACTCTTTGTTGCATGTTGAGGGCTTGTTATATGATCTATCTATGTTATTATTGTTGAGAGAACTTGCACTAGTGAAAGTATGAACCCTAGGCCTTGTTTCCTATCATTGCAATACCGTTTACGCTCACTTTTATCATTAGTTACCTTGCTGTTTTTATTATTTCAGATTACAAAAACCTATATCTACTATCTATTTTGCACTTGTATTACCATATCTTCGCCGAACTAGTGCACCTATACAATTTACCATTGTATTGGGTGTGTTGGGGACACAAGAGACTCTTTGTTATTTGGTTGCAGGGTTGTTTGAGAGAGACCATCTTCATCCTACGCCTCCTACGGATTGATAAACCTTAGGTCATCCACTTGAGGGAAATTTGCTACTGTCCTACAAACCTGTGCACTTGCAGGCCCAACAATGTCTACAAGAAGAAGGTTGTGTAGTAGACATCAAGCTCTTTTCTGGCGCCGTTGCCGGGGAGGTGAGTGCTTGAAGGTATATCTTTAGATCTTGCAATCGAATCTTTTTGTTTCTTGTTTTAGCACTAGTTAGTCTATAAAAGAAAATTACAAAAAAATGGAATTGAGTTTGTCTCATACGCTTCACCTTTTTAATATCTTTCGTGAGTATGATGGGAAGGAAAATTGTGCTCAAGTGCTAGAAGAAGAATTACATAGAATGCTTGGCATAAAATATGTGAATGATGAGCATGATTGCAATGTTGTTAGTATGAATTCCTTGAATATCCATGATGCTACTGATATGCAAAGCCACAAGCATGGGGAAGCTATGTTTGATTAAGATGATATTTTTTGTCCCCCAAGCTTTGATGAGCAAATTTACTATGATGAAAGCATGCCTCCTACCTATGATGATTATTGTAATGACACGTATGCTTTAAAGAATAATGATAACCATGAAACTTGTCATCTTGATCCTAATTTTAAATCAAATGATAGTTATTTTGTTGAGTTTGCTCCCACTACTATTCATGAGAAGAATTTTGCTTATGTGGAGAGTAGTAAATTTTCTATGCTAGTAGATCATGAAAAGAATGCTTTAGGTGCTGGTTATATTGTTGAATTCATTCATGATGCTACTGAAAATTATTATGAGGGAGGAATATATGCTTGTAGGAATTGCAATAATATCAAGTTCCTCTCTATGTGCTTAAATTGTTGAAGTTATGCTTGTTTTGTCTTCCTATGCTTGTTGATTATTGTTCCCATAAGTTGTTTGCTCACAAAATCCCTATGCATAGGAAGTGGGTTAGACTTAAAGTTGCTAGTCATATGCTTCATGATGCTCCCGTTATGTTTCAATTCTTATCTTTTATGTGAGCATCATTGTCATCATCATGCCTAGCTAAAAGGCATTAAAGAAAAGCGCTTGTTGGGAGACAACCCAATATTTATCCTTACTGTTTTTGTGTGTCCACATGATTATGCTACTGTAGTAATCATGTTTTATAGCTTTTGTTTCAATAAAGTGTCAAGTAAGACCTTTAGGATGGCTTACGGTGATAGTTGTGTTGATCCTGCTGAAAATCAGAAACTTTTGCACCCAGTAAATTAGTTTTATTAATTCACATAAACGTGCTTCTGATCTGATTCTTTTTGCTCTGGATTAGTACACGAATTTCTTAGGACTTCCTAATTTGGTAGGATTTTTGGAGTTCCAGAAGTATAAGTTTGATACATATTACTACAGACTGTTCTGTTTTTGACAGATTCTGTTTTCTATGTGTTGTTTGCTTATTTTGATGAATCTATGAGTAGTATCGAAGGGTATGAACCATAGATAAGTTGGAGTACAGTAGATATTACACCAATATTAATTTAGAATGAGTTAATTACACTACCTAAGTGGTTGTTTTATTTTCTTATACTAACGGAGCTTACGAGTTTTCTGTTGAGTTTTATGTTGTGGAGTTTTCAAGTTTTGGGTAAGGATTCGATGGACTATGGAATAAGGAGTGGCAAGAGCCTAAGCTTGGGGATGACCAAGGCACCTCAAGGTAATATTCAAGGACAACCAAGAGCCTAAGCTTGGGGATGCCCCGGAAGGCATCCCCTCTTTCGTCTTCGTTCATCGGTAACTTTACTTGGAGCTATATTTTTATTCACCACATGATATGTGTTTTGCTTGGAGCGTCATTTCCTTTTGTTAGTTTTGCTTGCTGTTAGTTAGAGTAATGTTTTGCATCTTTAGTTTCAATAAAAAAGAAGTCAAGGATAGCCTTTGCCATGCTTATTTTGCTAGTATACATGTTGCTGTTTGAAAACAGAAAGTTTACCGTTGTTGCAAAAATTCCCTAGAAAAGTCAGAGAGTGGTATAATGTTGAATCTTTTTGCATATTGAGATCTGATAAATTTATTACAGTGGGAATTTCAGTTAATAATTTTTGGAGTTAGGGAAGTATTGATACTCCTGCATTCTTTACAGATTGTACTGTTTTGAGATTGCTGTTATGATTGCATTGTTTGCATATGTTTGCTTGTTTAATGATTCTATTTGGTGATAGGAGTATTAAATATGCAGAGGCATTTAGTATGCAATGTTGAATAATAATGTTAGTGATTTGTTACAATAGAAAATGATAAGGTTTTGCATTGGTTTATACTAACCTATCTCACGAGTTCTTGTTGAGTTTGTTGTGAATGAAGCTTTTGATAAAAAGAGAAACCATGATATGAGAGGAATTAAGGAGACACAAAAGTTCAAGCTTGTGGATGCCCAAGGCACCCCAAGATAATATTTCAAGAAGTCTCAAGCATCTAAGCTTGGGGATGCCCCGGTAGGCATCCCACCTTTCTTCTTCAACAACTATCGGTTAGTATCGGTTGAGCCTAAGTTTTTGCTTCTTCACATGAGTTGTGCTATCCTTGCAATATAGTTTTCTTTAGCTTTGCTTGCTGTTTGAATAAAGTATCAAGATCTGAAATTATTAAATGGGAGAATCTTCACATAGTTGCATAATTATTCGACTACTCATTGATCTTCACTTATATCTTTCGGAGTAGTTTGTTTTTGCTCTAGTACTTCACTTATATCTTTTAGAGCACAATGGTGGTTTTATTTTGAAGAAATAGATGAACTCGCATGCTTCACTTAGATTATTTTGAGAGTCGTTAATAGCATGGTAATTTGCTTAATGTTAATATACTAGGTATTCAAGATATGTGAAACTTTCTTTTGAGTGAATTGAATACTAAGATAAGTTTGATGCTTGATAATTGTTTTGAGATATGGAGGTGATAATATCAAAGTCGTGCTAGTTGAGTAATTGTGAATTTGAGAAATGCTTGTGTTGAAGTTTGCAAGTCCCGTAGCATGCACGTATGGTTAAAGTTGTGTAACAAATTTGAAACATGAAGTGTACCTGGCTTGTGCATCCTTATGAGTGGCGGTCGGGGATGAGCGATGGTCTTTTCCTACCAATCTATCCCCCTAGGAGCATGCGCGTAGTACTTGATTTTTGATGACTTCTAAATTTTTGCAATAAGTATATGAGTTCTTTTGACTAATGTTGAGTCCATGGATTATACGCACTCTCACCTTTCTGCCTTTGCTAGCCTCTTCGGTACCGTGCATTGCCCTTTCTCACCTTGAGAGTTGGTGCAAACTTCGCCGGTGCATCCAAACCCCGTGATACGATACGCTCTATCACACATAAACCTCCTTATATCTTCCTCAAAACAGCCACCATACCTACCTATTATGGCATTTCCATAGCCATTCCGAGATATATTGCCATGCAACTTCCATCATCATCATCATGACATACATTACTTTTGTCATATTGCCATTGCATGATCATGTAGTTGACATCGTATTTGTGGCAAAGCCACCATGCATTATTTTTCATACATGTCACTCTTGATTCATTGCACCATCCCGGTACACCGCCGGAGGCATTCATATAGAGTCATATCTTGTTCTAAGTTTCGAGTTGTAATCCTTATGTTGTAATCAATAGAAGTGTGATGATCATCATTATTAGAGCATTGCCCCAAAAAAAGAGGGAAAGGCCAAAAAATAAGAAGAAGAAAGGCCCAAAAAAATAAAAAATAAAATAAAAAGGGCAATGCTACTATCTCTTTTTCCACACTTGTGCTTCAAAGTAGCACCTTGTTCCTCATATAGTGAGTCTCATATATTGTGCTTCAAAGTAGCACCTTGTTCTTCATGTAGTGAGTCTCATAAAGTTATCCTTTTTATACTAGTGGGAATTTTTCATTATAGAACTTGGCTTGTATATTCCTACGATGGGCTTCCTCAAATGCCCTAGGTCTTCATGAGCAAGCGAGTTGGATGCACACCCACTAGTTTTCTTTTGTTGAGCATTCATAGCTCTAGTGCATCCGTTGCATGGCAATCCCTACTCCTCATGTTGACATCAATTAATGGGCATCTCCATAGCCCGTTGATTATCCTCGTCAATGTGAGACTTTCTCCTTTTTTTGTCTTCTCCACACAATCCCCATCATCATATTCTATTCCACCCATAGTGCTATATCCATGGCTCACGCTCATGTATTGCGTGAAGGTTGAAAAAGTATGAAACAATTGCTTGGCTTGTCATCGGGGGTATAGAAGTTGGGAACATCTTTGTGTGATGAAAATGAAGCATAGCCTAACTATATGATTTTGTAGGGATGAACTTTCTTTTGCCATGCTATTTTGAGAAGACATGATTGCTTTGATTAGTATGCTTGAAGTATTATTAGTTTTGTGTCAATATGAACTTTTGTCTTGAATCTTTCGGATCTGAATATTCATATCACAATTAAGGAGATTTACATTGAAATTATGCCAAAGTATCACTCCGCATCAAAAATTCTTTTTTATCATTTACCTACTCGAGGACGAGCAGGAATTAAGCTTGGGGATGCTTGATACGTCTCCAACGTATCTATAATTTTTGATTGCTCCATGCTACTTTATCTACTATTTTAGGCAATATTGGGCTTTATTATCCACTTTTATATTATTTTCGAGACTAACCTATTAACCGGAGGCCCAGCCTAGATTTATTGTTTTATGCCTATTTCAGTGTTTCGAGGAAAAGGAATATCGGACGGAGTCAAAACGGAATGAAATCAACTGGAGAAGTTAATTTTGGAAGGAAACCAACCAGATGGGCTTGGAGTGCACGCAAGGGCAGTCCCGGGCTGCCCACGAGGGTGGGGGGCGCCCCCCTGGGCGCGCCCCCCTACCTCGTGAGCACCCCGGAGGTCCACCGACGCACCCCCTGCACTCATATATACCTACATACCCTAAAACTTCCAGAATAGAAGATAGATCAGGAGTTCCGCCGCCGCAAGCCTCTGTAGCCACCAAAAACCAATCGGGGCCCTTTTCCGGCGCCCTGCCGGAGGGGGGTCCCATCACCGGTGGCCATCTTCATCATCCCGGTGCTATCCATGACGAGGAGGGAGTAGTTCACCCTCGGGGCTGAGGGTATGTACCAGTAGCTATGTGTTTGATCTCTCTCTCTCGTGTTCTCTCTCGTGTTCCTCTATGGCACGATCTTGATGTATCCCGAGCTTTTCTATTGTAGTTGGATCTTATGATGTTTCTCCCCCTCTACTCTCTTGTGATGAATTGAGTTTCCCCTTTGAAGTTATCTTATTGGATTGAGTCTTTTATGAGAACACTTGATGTATGTCTTGCCGTGATTATCTATGGTGATAATGGGATATCATGTGCCACTTGATGTATGTTTTGGTGATCAACTTGCGGGTTTTGTGACATTGGGAACCTATGCATAGGGGTTGGCACACGTTCTTGACTCTCCGGTAGAAACTTTGGGGCACTCTTTGAAGTACTTTTATGTTGGTTGGATGAATCTGAGATTGTGTGATGCATATCGTATAATCATGCCCACGGATACTTGAGGTGATAATGGAGTATCTAGGTGACATTAGGGTTTTGGTTGATTTGTGTCTTAAGGTGTTATTCTAGTACGAACTCTTTTATAGATTGATCCGAAAGAATAACTTTGAGGTGGTTTCGTACCCTACCATAATCTCTACGTTTGTTCCTCGCTATTAGTGGCTTTGGAGTGACTCTTTGTTGCATGTTGAGGGCTTGTTATATGATCTATCTATGTTATTATTGTTGAGAGAACTTGCACTAGTGAAAGTATGAACCCTAGGCCTTGTTTCCTATCATTGCAATACCGTTTACGCTCACTTTTATCATTAGTTACCTTGTTGTTTTTATTATTTCAGATTACAAAAACCTATATCTACTATCTATTTTGCACTTGTATTACCATCTCTTCGCTGAACTAGTGCACCTATACAATTTACCATTGTATTGGGTGTGTTGGGGACACAAGAGACTCTTTGTTATTTGGTTGCAGGGTTGTTTGAGAGAGACCATCTTCATCCTACGCCTCCTACGGATTGATAAACCTTAGGTCATCCACTTGAGGGAAATTTGCTACTGTCCTACAAACATGTGCACTTGCTGGCCCAACAACGTCTACAAGAAGAAGGTTGTGTAGTAGACATCAGGCCCCAAGATGGGATCTCGTGGATACAGAAGGTTGCGGCGGTGGAATTAGGTTTTGGTTCCTGTTCTGATCGTTCGGGGATACGTAGGTATATATAGGAGGAAGGAGTACGTCGGTGGAGCGTTAGGGGGCCCACGAGGTAGGGGGGCACGCCCAGGGGGGCGCGCCCTCCACCCTCGTGACCGCCTCTGGTACTGCTTGGAGTAGGGTCCAAGTCTCCTGGATCACGTTCGGTTGGAAAATCACGATCCCGAAGGTTTCATTCCGTTTGGACTCCGTTTGATATTCCGTTTCTTCGGAACACGGAAATAGGCAAAAAAACAACAATTCTGGGTTGGGCTCCGGTTAATAGGTTAGTCCCAAAAGTAATATAGAAGTGGAAAATAAAGCCCAATATAGTCCAAAACAATAGATAAAGTAGCATGAAGCAATCAAAAATTATAGATACGTTGGAGACGTATCAGGGAGAAACATCATAAGATCCAACTATAATAGTAAAGCTCGTGATACTTCAAGATTGTATCACCTCAAGAACATGAGAGAGAGAGAGATCAAACACATAGCTACTCGTACATACCCTCAGCCCCAAGGGTGAACTACTCCCTCCTCGTCATGGTGAGCGCTGGGATGATGAAGATGGCCACCGGTGAGGGATCCCCCTCCGGCAAGGTGCCGAAATAGGGCTCCGAGAGGTTTTTGGTGGCTACAGAGGCTTGCGGTGGCGGAACTCCTGATCTATTGTGCTCCCCGATGTTTTTAGGGTATATGGACATATATAGGCGGAAGGAGTCGGTCGGGGGAGCCACGAGGGGCCCACGAGGGTGGGGGCGCGCCCAGGGGGTAGGGCGTGCCTCCCTGCCTTGTGGCCACCTCGAAGCTTCCCTGACTTCCACTCCAAGTCTCCTGGATTGCTTCCATTCCAAAAATAACTCTCCCGAAGGTTTCATTCCGTTTGGACTCTGTTTGATATTCCTTTTCTTCGAAGCACTAAAATAGGCAAGAAAACAGCAATTTGGGCAGGGCCTCCGATTAGTAGGTTAGTCCCAAAAATGATATAAAAGTGTAGAGTAAAGCCCATAAACATCCAAACCCGGTAATATAATAGCATGGAACAATAAAAAATTATAGATACGTTGGAGACGTATCAAGCATCCCCAAGCTTAATTCCTGCTCGTCCTCGAGTAGGTAAATGATAAAAACAGAATTTTTGATGTGGAATGCTACCTAGCATATTTCTCAATGTAGTTTTCTTTATTGTGGCATGAATGTTCAGATCCAAATGATTCAAAATAAAAGTTCATATTGACATAAGAAATAGTAATACTTCAAGCATACTAACAAGGCAATCATGTCTTCTCAAAATAACATGGCTAAAGAAAGTTTATCCCTACAAAATCATATAGTTAGCCTATGTTTCATTTTCATCACACAAAATACTCCCATCATGCACAACCCCGGTTTCAGCCAAGCAATTGGTTCATACTTTTTAACGCGCTTCAGCTTTTTCAACTCTCACGCAATACATGAGCGTGAGCCATGGATATAGCACTATGGGTGGAATAGAATATGATGATGGAGGTTGTGTGGAGAAGACAAAAAAGGAGAAAGTATCACATCGACGAGGCTAATCAACGGGCTATGGAGATGCCCATCAATTGATGTCAACATGAGGAGTAGGGATTGCCATGCAACGGATGCGCTAGAGCTATAAATGTATGAAAGCTCAACAAAAGAAACTAAGTGGGTGTGCATCCAACTTGCTTGCTCACGAAGACCTAGGGCATTTTGAGGAAGCCCATCGTTGGAATATACAAGCCAAGTTCTATAATGAAAAATTCCCACTAATATATGAAAGTGACAACATAAGAGACTCTCTATATGAAGAACATGGTGCTACTTTGAAGCACAAGTGTGGAAAAGGATAGTAACATTGTCCCCTTTTTATTTTTCTCTTTTTTTCTGGGCCTTTATTTTTTTGCCTTTCTTTTTTTCCTTTTTTATTGGCCTTTTTTTATTTGGCCTTCATTTTTTTCTTTTTTTATAGGGGACAATGCTCTAATAATGATGATCATCACACTTCTATTTATTTACCACTCAAAATTAGAACAAGATATGACTCTATATGAATGCCTCCGGCGGTGTACCGGGATATGCAGTGAATCAAGAGCGACATGTATGAAAAATTATGAAGGTGGCTTTGCCACGAATACGATGTCAACTACATGATCATGCAAAAGCAATATGACAATGATGAAACGTGTCATGATAAACAGAATGGTGGAAAGTTGCATGGCATTATATCTCGGAATGGCTATGGAAATGCCATAATAGGTAGGTATGGTGGCTGTTTTGAGGAAGATATAAGGAGGTTTATGTGTGATAGAGCGTATCATATCACGGGGTTTGGATGCACCGGCGAAGTTTGCACCAACTCTCAAGGTGAGAAAGGGCAATGCACGGTACCGAAGAGGCTAGCAATGATGGAAGGGTAAGAGTGTGTATAATCCATGGACTCACATTAGTCATAAAGAACTCATATACTTATTGCAAAAGTTTTATTAGCCCTCGAAGCAAAGTACTACTACGCATGCTCCTAGGGGGAGGTTGGTGGGAGTTAACCATCGCGCTCCCCCGACCTCCACACATGAGGAAGGCAATCAAAAGAGCACCCCATGCAACAAATTTGTCACACAACATTTACCATACGTGCATGCTACGGGACTTGCCAACTTCAACACAAGTATTCCTCAATTTCATAATTACCCAACTAGCATGACTCTAATATTACCACCTTTATATCTCAAAACAATTATCAAGCATCAAATTGATCATAGCATCCAATTCACTTCTATGATAGTTTTTATTATACCCAACTTCGATGCCCATCATTCTAGGACCAATTTTATAACCATAGCAAATACCATGCTGTTCTAAAAGACTCTCAAAAAATATAAGTGAAGCATGAGAGATCAATAATTTCTACAAAATAAAACCACCGCCGTGCTCTAAAAGATATAAGTGAAGCACTAGAGCAAATGACAAACTACTCCGAAAGATATAAGTGAAGATCAATGAGTAGTCAAATAATTGTTCAACTATGTGAAGACTCTCTAACATTTAAGAATTTCAGATCTAATGTATTTTACTCAAACAGTAAGCAAAACAAAATAAAACAAAATGACGCTCCAAGCAAAACACATATCATGTGGTGAATAAAAATATAGCTCCAAGTAAAGTTACCGATGAACGAAGACGAAAGAGGGGATGCCATCCGGGGCATCCCCAAGCTTAAGCTCTTGGTTGTACTTGAATATTACCTTGTGGTGCCTTGGGCATCCCCAAGCTTAGGCTCTTGCCACTCCTTATTCCATAGTCCATCGAATCTTTACCCAAAACTTGAAAACTTCAAAACACAAAACTCAACAGAAAACTCGTAAGCTCCGTTAGTATAAGAAAATAAAACCACCACTTAGGTACTGCTATGTACTCATTCTAAATTCATATTGGTGTAATATCTACTGAATTCCAACTTCTCTATGGTTCATACCCTCCGGTACTACTCATAGATTCATCAAAATATGCAAAAAACACATAGAAAACAGAATCTGTCAAAAACAGAACAGTCCGTAGTAATCTGTATCATTCGAATACTTATGTAACTCCAAATATCCTAACAAATTAGGAAAACCTGGGCAATTTGTGTACAAATCCATAGCAGAAAGAATCAGATCAAAAGCACGTTTCTGTGAATTATCAAAACTAATTTACTGGGTACAAAAGATTCTGATTTCCAGCAGGATCAACACAACTATCACCGTAATCTATCCTAAAGGTCTTACTTGTCACTTTATTGAAACAAAAGCTATAAAACATGATTACTACAGTAGAATAATCATGTGAACATGCAAAAACAGTAGGGGTAAATATTGGGTTGTCTCCCAACAAGCGCTTTTTTCTTTAATGCCTTTTTAGCTAGGCATGATGATGACAATGATGCTCACATAAAACATAAGAATTGAAACATAACGAGAGCATCATGAAGAATATGACTAGCACATTTAAGTCTAACTCACTTACTATGCATAGGGATTTTGTGAGCAAACAACTTATGGGAACAATAATCAACTAGCATGGGAAGGCAGAACAAGCATAACTTCAAGATTTTAAGCACATAGAGAAGAAACTTGATATTATTGCAATTCCTACAAGCATATGTTCCTCCCTCATAATAATTTTCAGTAGCATCATGAATGAATTCAACCATATAACCATCACCTAAAGCATTCTTTTACTTGCGTAGAAATTTTACTACTCTCCACATAAGCAAATTTATTCTCATCAATAGTAGTGGGAGCAAACTCAACAAAATAAATATCATGTGAAGCATAATCCAATTGAAAATTAAAATCAAGATGATAAGTTTCATGGTTATCTTTATTCTTTATAGCATACGTGTCATCACAATAATCATCATAAATAGGAGGCATGCTTTCATCATAATAAATTTTCTCATCAAAACTTGGGGGACAAAAAATATCATCTTTATCAAACATAGCTTCCCCAAGCTTGTGGCTTTGCATATCATTAGAATCATGGATATTCAAGGAATTCATACTAACAACATTGCAATCATGCTCATCATACAAAGATTTAGTGCCAAACATTTTATAGACTTCTTCTTCTAGCACTTGAGCACAATTTTCCTTTCCATCATTCTCACGAAAGATATTAAAAAGATGAAGCGTATGAGGCAAACTCAATTCCATTTTTTTTTTGTTTTCTTTTATAAACTAAACTAGTGATAAAACAAGAAACTAAAAGATTCGATTGCAAGAACTAAAGATATACCTTCAAGCACTCACCTACCCGACAACAGCGCCAGAAAAGAGCTTGATGTCTACTATGCAACCTTCTCCTTGTAGACGTTGTTGGGCCTCCAAGTGCAGAGGTTTGTAGGACAGTAGCAAATTTCCCTCAAGTGGATGACCTAAGGTTTATCAATCCGTGGGCGGCGTAGGATGAAGATGGTCTCTCTCAAACAACCCTGCAACCAAATAACAAAGAGTCTCTTGTGTCCCCAACACACCCAATACAATGGTAAATTGTATAGGTGCACTAGTTTGGCGAAGAGATGGTGATACAAGTGCAATATGGATGGTAGATATGAGTATTTGTAATCTGAAAATATAAAAACAGCAAGGTAACAAGTGGCAAAAGTGAGCGTAAATGGTATTGCAATGCTAGGAAACAAGGCCTAGGGTTCATACTTTCACTAGTGCAAGTTCTCTCAACAATAATAACATAACTGGATCATATAACTATCCCTCAACATGCAACAAAGAGTCACTCAAAAGTCACTAATAGTGGAGAACAAATGAAGAGATTATTGTAGGGTACAAAACCACCTCAAAGTTATCATTTTTGATCAATCTATTGAAGAGTTCGTAGTAAAATAACACGAAGCTATTGTTTCCGTTCAATCTATCATAGAGTCCGTACTAGAATAACACCTTAAGACACAAATCAACCAAAACCCTAATGTCACCTAGATACTCCAATGTCACCTTAAGTATCTGTGGGCATGATTATACGATATGCATCACACAATCTCAGATTCATCTATTCAACCAACACAAAGTACTTCAAAGAGTGCCCCAAAGTTTCTACCAGAGAGTCAAGACGAAAACGTGTGCCAACCCCTATGCATAAGTTCATTGAACCCGCAAGTTGATCACCAAAACATACATCAAGTAGATCACGTTAATATCCCATTGTCACCACAGATAAGCATGGCAAGACATACATCAAGTGTTCTCAAATCCTTAAAGACTCAATCTAATAAGACAACTTCAAGGGGAAAACTCAATTCATCACAATAGAGTAGAGGGGGAGAAACATCATAAGATCCAACTATAATAGCAAAGCTCGCGATACATCAAGATTGTATCACCTCAAGAACACGAGAGAGAGAGAGAGAGAGAGAGATTAAACACATAGCTACTCGTACATACCCTCAGCCCCGAGGGTGAACTACTCCCTCCTCGTCATGGAGAGCGCCGGGATGATGAAGATGGCCATCGGTGAGGGATCCCCCCTCCGGCAAGGTGCCGGAACAGGGTCCCGAGAGGTTTTCGGTGGCTACAGAGGCTTGCGGCAGCGGAACTCCCGATCTATTGTGCTCCCCGATGTTTTTAGGGTATATGGACATATATAGGCGAAAGAAGTCAGTCAGGGGAGCCACGAGGGGCCCACGAGGGTGGGGCGTGCCCAAGGGGTAGGGCGCGCCTCCCTGCCTCCTGGCCACCTCGAAGCTTCCCTGACTTCCACTCCAAGTCTCCTGGATTGCTTCCGTTCCAAAAATAACTCTCCCGAAGGTTTCATTCCGTTTGGACTCCGTTTGATATTCCTTTTCTTCGAAACACTAAAATAGGCAAGAAAACAACAATTTGGGTTGGGCCTCCGGTTAGTAGGTTAGTCCCAAAAATGATATAAAGTGTAGAGTAAAGCCCATAAACATCCAAAACGGGTAATATAATAGCATGGAACAATCAAAAATTATAGATACATTGGAGATGTATCAGTGGGCCCCTTGAGGCGGACGCCAACCCCATCCAGATCATCGACAATGGCGAGCAGATGTTGTCGCCGCGCTTCGAGCACGGCAGGAGCTCGGGGGAACGTAGTTGTCGTCACTCGTCTCCGGAGTCTCGTCAAGCTCAGGAGAGCCGCTGGACTCCCAGGAGCTGCCGCTGCTGCTGGAGGAGTTTTCGGCAGGACCAAGGGCGGGCTCAGTGCCTGCCGCTGCATTGTCCTGACGGCCCCCTCCAGGGCAACACTCCAGGCGGCAGCCCTCTTGGTCGAAGACCCTGAAGAACAGCATGGAGGCGCCGTCGTACTCAAAATGGATGGCGGGGGCCCCCTCCGCACGGCAGGCGCGGGCGACCTCGCCCCATCCACGGGTCATGAAGATCTTGCCCGGGGAAACGACCTCGACCTCCGCTCCAGTTGCCGGGGTGCTGCACTCGACATGATGTAGCCACAGCTCGAGCGGCCCTCTTGGCGGCATTTCTCCGGCAAAGAACCACGCAAACTTGATCCATGTGTGCGGGTGGCATCGCCGCCCATACCACGAACTCCCGCGAGGAGCCCTCGGCGTGGGTTCAAGGGTCGGTGGCCCGTGCCACCATGCCCCGGCCGCCGCGGCCGTGGCGCGAGCGGCGTGAGGCACCGCGTGCTCCTCCGGAGCCTTGCGCTTGGGCGTACAAGGGCAGCGGATAACCGGGGGGCACTCGTACCAAGGCCTCGCCACCTCCAGCCTTATGCCAGCGCCACGGGAGTAGTTGAATCTCTTCTTCGGTGGGAGAGGCCCCTGCTCCTCACGGGGGGTTTTCCTTTCTCAGTGGCGGAGAATCTCCTGATCGGCGCCATGGGAGTCACGGCAAGATGGTGAAGCAGGGAGGAACGAGAAGAAGCACGATGCGAGAAGAAGGAGATGAGCAATGGGGGCTCCGCCCCTCTCCTCATTTATAGTCAGTGGGAGGCCAACCGCCAGCCTCCATGATCACACGAATGATGGTTTTTCTTCTGCATGCAGCAGGGTCTCGTCAAGTCGAGGGCAGTTGCCGAGGTAGCATGGGGAAGCAGAGGCGCCCACGATCCTATCAATCGCCATGCATCGACCAAGGCCGCGGGTGGTTGGGGCCCGCGGCGCTCCACACTTGCCCCTTGGCTTCGCCTCGAAGCCAAGTCTGAGCACACCTCGGGCCCGAGGGCTACTGTCGGCGTCCTGAGAATGGGGGTACCCATACTTGCCTACCTGCGGCCCACGGCGTGGCTCCACCAACAGCCTGGTACGGCCTAGCTTCAACAAAAACCGCTCAAGACCCTTGCGAGGGGCCAAGCCTCGTGAGGCGGACGACACCAAGACCTCCCTGGGGGCGGCCTCGCTAGGATGGCTCCTGAGGAGCGGAGATATCTATGTAGGGGGCACCTCATGAGGTTCACATGACGTGAGCCGTGACGACCAAGGCCAGGCGGGCGCTAGCGGGCGCAGTATACTAGTTTCCTCTTTGGTGCTAAAGGGCCAAGCGCAGGCAAGGAGTCCCGAGGCATCAGGCAAAGGTTTTGATATCGGTGCAACAAGACCAAGACCGGCAGGACGGCAGGACAGGGGTCATCGCGGAGCCCACGACAGCGTCACCACCAGAGCCTTTGGCAGGCAAAGACTACTTTTGAAAGGATAACTTGTACTAGTTGTCTCCCTTCAAAATTGGTCGTTGTGGGATCCCTTCCCGCCTACATTTGGGAAGAGGACCAGGGCCTCTATAAATAGGACTAGCCACCACCATAGGAGGCAACGAACCTTGGACCGGATCCATTCCACCAAGACCATCCTCACCAGCTCATAGAGCTCAAGAACACCTCACCTCAGGAGGTTGTTATCCCATTGTACTAGTTCATCCTCAGCCCACGAGGCAATCCATCCACCACCACACTGGAGTAGGGTATTACACCTCGCGGTGGTCCGAACCAGTATAAATCTCTGTGTCTTGTGTTCTATGGGTTCATCGAGCTAGGCCGTGGGATCGTTCGGTAGAAGAGCTGGGGAGAGAGAGTCTTTCGTATGCACCCTAGAGTTCGAACCTCTCAAGGGTCTGCGGAGCCCTGAATCCGACAAATTCTTGTCCATAGTTTTGGCCATTTGGTTCGGATCAAGGATCTCTCTCTCTCTCTCTCTCTCTCTCACTCTCTCATGAATTCTTGTCCTTAATTTTGGCCATATTGGTTTGGATCAAGGATTCCTCTCTCCCTCACCTCATGAAATCATGCCCTTAGGTTCGGCCTTTTGGTTCGGATCAAGGAATATGTAACCCATGAAATCATGCCCTTAGGTTCAGCCTTTTCAATTCGGATCAAGGAATATATAACTCATGAAATCATTCCCTTAGGCTCGGCCTTTTTGGTTCGGATCAAGGAATACTCATGCATGAAATCATGCCTTAGGTTTGGCTTTTCTAGTTCGGATCAATGAATATGCACTCATGAAATCATACCCTTAGGTTCGGCCTTTTTGGTTCGGATCGAGGAATTTACATACTACATGAAATCAAGGATTTGCATATTTTTCATATATACATGTCCTTAGTTTTGGCCATTTGGTTTGGATCAAGGATGCACATTTTTCTTCACACGGACATGTCGCTTCTAGGGGACATATAAAATGCTCTAAGCATGGGTTCTCTCATGTGAATTCCATGACATAGAGCCACAAAATTATAAAATGTTCATAAAGCACATTTCGTGCATGGGTTCTTTCTCATGAATTCCATGGCACGATGCATAAAATGACTAAAAATACATGATATGGGTTCTCACACATGAATTCCATGGAGTGATCTATAGAATGAGTGAAATGCAGATTATGCTATGGCATGGTTCTTCTCAAATGAATTTCATGGTATAAGTCATAAAACAACGAAAAATGCAAGTTATGCTATGTCATGGGTTCTTTCATACTAATTTCATGGCATAGGCCATAAAATAACAAAACGCAAACTGTGTTATGGGTCTTTCTCAAATGAATTCCATGGCATAAAATAACAATACACAAACTACACCATGACATGGGTTCTTTCATGAATCCCATGGCATAGTGAAAATTATAGTATGACATGGGTTCTATATGAATTCCATGGCATACAACATCCAAATAACAAAACAGAAATTATGCTCTAAGCATGGGTTCTCCGATATGAATTCCATGACATGAGTTATACATACTCAAAATACATGCATGCATCCTATGCATCCAAACATGGGGCCAAATCAAGCCTATCCAAAATCAGCCTTCATTTACACTATAACATAATGAAGTTGAGCATGATCAAATGTGTTGCATGGTAGAGAAACATGTTTGACAAAATATCAACATAATGTCGTCGAAAAAACCCTACATGGATAAACTTCAAGTTCCCCTATGCCAGAGTTCAGCGTCGACCATGAGGAGGATTTTTATTGTAGTATATTATAATAGGCATGTGATGTAATCCTATGTAATGGAAATGTTGGAATTCTTAATGAAGGGTTTTCTCTTCGGAGTTGTAATTAACACATTTTTATGTAGATGTGAGAGTTCTGGAAATAAAGTACCTGCAATGTTTGATCCTATTTTCATTTTGTCCATTTATGCACTTAAATTTATTCACTCTGTATCAATGACGTGGACGTGTGTCTCACACCCGCCATTTTCCCATCATCAGTGGGCTTGGCACAGTAAATGTGATATAATGAAAGACCTCATCACAATCTCCCTGTCGGTATATCAAATGATGTACTACGCCAGTGACCACTGGTGGCGAAAAGTCGGGATTGTGTCGTGGGGGTAAAGTGTACAACCTCTGCAGAGTATAAAACTATTCAAATAGCCGTATCCACGGTCATGGATGACACATGAATCTTTCTTGACGTACAAGACTTATCTTGCTTATTCCCTCTTTGCCCCTATTCTTGAAAGCTATGAAGGACGTGAGTTGATCGAGGATCCTCAATTTGATGAAAGTTATTCTAGAGATAAAACATGTTTTCATCTAAAATTGCTTTTATCCAACTACTTTATTGTCAAACAAAATTAGCTTTTATGCAAATGAGCCATGCAACCTTCCTTTGAAGCCACATGTAGCTATTAGGTCCTTCCCCGAGGGAGGCATGTTGAGTACGTAATGTACTCATGGCAATACTTTTGTTGAACAATAGAGATCTATGAAGACGAGGGCGTCGACTACGACTATTATGATGATCTTGAGGTGTGAGGTCACGTTGACTACATCGACTGGCTGTGGCTGAGATGGAGTTGCTACGTGTTTTATATTCTGCTATGTTTCTGATCGTAATAAATGGCATGGGACATTCCACTATGTATGCCTTGTGGCAAGAGTTAATAAACTTATACTTGTTTTAAATGTTCTGCAATGATATCATTTCGTTGTGTTGTCAAGTTGATCCTGGATTGACAAATATACACAGGAGGGTCTGGAAATAATTTTTAGGTTCTCACAAGTATCCAATGCTCTCATCAACTTTCACACTATATCTCACTTTGTACCATGTGTCACGTGTTTCAACTTCAACATGCTTTACTTCAAGGATATTCTCCTATTTTGGGAAGAACAATATATTTAATTGATTTCACCAATGCTTTTTTGAAGAGAGATTAAATTCTCCGTGTGTGTATATTATAGAAGCATGCTTTTACACCAAATTGCCAAACTGTAGTTTTACACTTCTCTGCACATAAAATATATCTTTTCAGTAAATGAACAAATAATAAACATTTCATATGTGAAAATTTGAACGCACATAAACTAACCTGTTTTGATTTTCGCCCAACAAGATCATTACAACTCTCTCTATCATCAATTTTAACTTTGTGAACTGAGAAACAAACCCGTTAATAGAAGACTTGCAAATAGGGTATATCTTTACCATGTGGTTTGCACATTCACTCCTTTGAGTGCTACACATCCTTGCACAGAAAATGCCTACAAAGTATAGTTTTCTCCACACACACCGGATCTCATATGCTCCTGTCATGAAAGGGTCCTCTTGCAATCCATATTTTTCAGTAATTGTATTCCATGCATTCTCAAACTCTTCAATAGTGAGCATATGGTTAACCAATTTGTGGAAATCATGAGCAAAAGTCTTGTGTTTTTTGTATGTTGGTCGAAGAAGCTCATGTGCCCTCTTTAACACATGCCATTTACACCATCAATGATTTGTATTTGGCAGTTCTTCTTTTATTGCATTTGATATGGCAAAAAGCTTGGTCTGCATAACAAAAGAAAATTGTGTACACAATTATAATAATTGAATTCTAACAGCACCAGATATATAGTAATTAAATAAATTTCAATTATTACCAGTAAGAATAGTTACTGGTGCTTTTCCTTGAAGGAAATATGCCCTAGAGGCAATAATAAAGTTGTTATTTATATTTCCTTATATCATGATAAATGTTTATTATTCATGCTAGAATTGTATTAACCGGAAACTTGATACATGTGTGAATACATAGACAAAGCAAAGTGTCCCTAGTATGCCTCTACTTGACTAGCTCGTTAATCAAAGATGGTTAAGTTTCCTAACCATAGACATGTGTTGTCATTTGATTAACGGGGTCACATCATTAGGAGAATGATGTGATGGACAAGACCCATCCGTTAGCTTAGCATTACGACCGTTTAGTTTTATTGCTATTACTTTCTTCATGACTTATACATGTTCCTCTGACTATGAGATTATGAAACTCCCGAATGCCGGAGGAACACCTTGTGTGCTATCAAACGTCACAACGTAACTAGGTGACTATAAAGATGCTCTACACGTGTCTCCAAAGGTGTTTGTTGGGTTGGCATAGATCAAGATTAGGATTTGTCACTCCGTGTATCGAAGATGTATCTCTAGGCCCTATCGGTAATGCACATCACTATAAGCCTTGCAAGCAATGTGACTAATGAGTTATTTGCGGGATGATGCATTATGAAACAACTAAAGAGACTTGCCGGTAATGAGATTGAACTAGGTATGATGATACCGACGATCAAATCTTGGGCAAGTAACATACCGATGACAAAGGGGGTGACGTATGTTGCTATGCGGTTTGACCGTTAAAGATCTTCGTAGAATATGTAGGAGCCAATATGAGAATCCAGGTTCCACTATTGGTTATTGATCGGAGATATGTCTCGGCCATGACTACATAGTTCTCGAACCTGTAGGGTCCGCGTGCTTAACATTCGATGATGATTTGTATTATGAGTTATGTGTTTTGGTGACCGAAGTTTGTTCGGAGTCCCGGATAAGATCACGGACATGACGAGGAGTATCGAAATGGTCGAGAGGTAAATATTGATATATTGGAAGGTTATATACGGACACCGGAATGGTTCCGATAAGGTTCGGGGATTTTTCGGAGTACCTGGAGGCAATCAGAACCCCCCGAGAAAGTTAATGGGCCTATTGGGCCATAGTGGAGGAGAGGAGGCATGCCACTAGAGGAGGTGGCGCCCCCCCCCCTTGCCCAATCCGAATTGGACAAGGGGAGGGGGTGCGGCCCCCCTCTTTCCCTCTCCTTCTCCCTCCTTTCCCCTTTCCCCCTCTCCATTGGAAGGAAAGGGGGGCCGAATCCTACTAGGAACGGAGTCCTAGTAGGACTCCCCCTCTTGGCGCGCCCTCCTTGGGCCGGCTTCCTTCTCCCCCTCCTTTATATACGTGGGCAGGGGGCACCCCAAAGGCACAACAGTTGTTTCTTAGCCGTGTGTGGTGCCCCCTCCATAGTTTACTCCTCCGGTCATAGGTCGTAGTGCTTAGGCGAAGCCCTGCGCGGATCAAATCACCATCACTGTCACCATGTCGTCGTGCTGACGAAACTCTCCCTCGACCCTCTAATAGATCAAGAGCTCGAGGGACGTCATCAAGGTGAACGTGTGCTGAACATGGAGGTGTCATACGTTTGGTACTTGGATCAGTTGGATCGTGAAGACGTTCGACTATATCAACCGCATTAACTAAACGCTTCCTCTTTCGGTCTACAAGGGTACCTAAACACACTCTCCTCTCTCGTTGCTATGCATCTCCTAGATAGATCTTGCTTGATCGTAGGAATTTTTTTGAAATTGCATGCTACGTTCCCCAACAGTGGCATCCGAGCCAGGTCTATGCGTAGATGATATGCACAAGTAGAACACAAAGAGTTGTGGGCGATAATAGTCATACTACTTACCACCAACATCTTACTTTGATTCGGAGGTATTGTTGGATGAAGCGGCCCGGACCAACATTACATGACCATGTTCATGAGACCGGTTCTACTGACATGCTTCGCACACGGGTGGCTGGCGGGTGGTTGTTTCTCCAACTTTAGTTGAATCGAGTTTGGCTATGGTCAATCCTTGTTGAAGGTTAAAATAGCACACTTGATGAAAAATCGTTGTGGTTTTGATGTGTAGGTAAGAATGGTTCTTGCTAGAAGCCCGTAGCAGCCATGTAAAACTTGCAACAACAAAGTAGAGGACGTCTAACTTGTTTTTGCAGGGCATGTTGTGATGTGATATGGTCAAGACGTTATGAGATATAAATTGTTGTATGAGATGATCATGTTTTGTAGAAGTTGTCGGCAACTGGCAGGAGCCTTATGGTTGTCGCTTTATTGTATGAAATGCAATTGCCATGTAATTTCTTTACTTTATCACTATGCGGTAGCGATAGTTTTAGAAGCAATAGTTGGCGAGACGACAACAACGCTACGATGGAGATCAAGGTGTAAAGCTGGTGACGATGGAGATCATGACGGTGCTTTGGAGATGGAGATCAAAGGCACAAGATGATGATGGCCATATCATGTCACATATTTTGATTGCATGTGATGTTTATCTTTTATGCATCTTATTTTGCTTAGTACGGCGGTAGCATTATAAGATGATCCCTCACTAAATTTCAAGGTATAAGTGTTCTCCCTGAGTATGCACCATTGCTACAGTTCGTCGTGTCGAGACACCACGTGATGATCGGGTGTGATAAGCTCTACATTCACATACAATGGGTACAAGCCAGTTTTGCACATGAAGAATACTTGGGTTAAACTTGACGAGCCTAGCATATGCAGATATGGCCTCAGAACATTGAGACCGAAAGGTCGAACGTGAATCATATAGTCGATATGATCAACATAGAGATGTTCACCATTGAAAACTACTCCATCTCACATGATGATCGGACATGGTTTAGTTGATATGGATCACATGATCATTTAGATGACTCAAGGGATGTCTATCTAAGTGGGATTTCTTAAGTAGTATGATTAACTGAACTTAAATTTATCATGAACTTAGTCCTGATAGTATTTGCATATCTATGTTGTAGATCAATAGCTCACCTATAGCTTCTCTGTTTTATTTATGATATGTTCCTAGAGAAAAATAAGTTGAAAGATGATAGTAGCAATGATGCAGACTTGGTCCGTGATCTGAGGATTATCCTCATTGCTCCACAGAAGAATTATGTCCTTGATGCACCGCTAGGTGACAGACCTATTGCAGGAGCAGATGTAGGCATTATGAACGTTTGAAAAAGCTCGGTATGATGACTACTTGATAGTTTAGTGCACCATGCTTTATGGCTTAGAACCGGGACTTCAAAAATGTTTTGAACGCCATGGAGCATATGAGATGTTCCAAGAGATGAAATTGGTATTTCAGTCTCATGCCCATGTCGAGAGGTATGAGACCTTTGACAAGTACTTTAACTACAAGATGGAGGAGAATAGCTCAACCAGTAAGCATGTTCTCAGAATGTTTGAGTACTACTATCACTTGAATCAAGTGGGAGTTAATCTTCCATATAAGATAGTGATTGACAGAGTTCTCTAGTCACTATCACCAAGTTACTAGAACTTCGTGATGAACTATAATATGCAAGGGATAGCAGAAACAATTCCCAAGCTCTTCGCGATGCTGAAATCGGCGAAGGTAGAAATCAAAAAAAGCATCAAGTGTTGATGGTTGACAAGACCACTAGTTTCAAGTAAAAGGGCAAGGGAAATATAGGGAACCTCAAGAAGAATGGCAAGCAAGTTGCCACTCCGTGAAGAAGCCCAAAGCTAGACCTAAGCCTGAAACTGAGTGCTTCTACTGCAAAGGGAATGGTCACTGGAAGTGGAACTACCCCAAATACTTGGTGGATAAGAAGGATGGAAAGTGAACAAAAGTATATTTGATATACATGTTATTGATGTGTACTTGACTAGTGTTCATAGTAACCCCATGGTATTTGATACCGGTTCAGTTGCTATGATTAGTAACTCGAAACAGGAGTTGCAAAATGAACAGAGACTAGTTAAGGGAAAGGTGACGATGTGTGTTGGAAATGATTCCAAGGTTGATAAGATCACCATCGCACACTCCTTTTACCTTCGGGGTTAGTGTTGAACCTAAAATAAATATTATTTGGTGTTTGCATTGAGCATGAATATGATTGGATCATGTTTATTGCAATACGGTTATTCATTTAACTCAAAGAATAGTTGTTGTTTTGTTTACATGAATAAAGCCTTCTATGGTCATACACTTAATATAAATGGTTTATTGAATCTCGATCGTAGTGATACACATATTCATAATATTGATGCCAAAAGATGCAAAGTTGATAATGATAGTGCAACATACTTGTGGCACTGCCATTTAGGTCATATTGGTGTAAAGCGCATGAAGAAATTCCATGCTGATGGGCTTTTGGAATCACTTGATTATGAATCACTTGATGCTTGTGAACCATGCCTCATGGGCAAGATGACTAAAACTCCATTCTTCGGAACAATGGAGCAAGCAACTAACTTATTGAAAATAATACATACTGATGTATGCAGTCCGATGAGTGTTAAGGCTTGCGGCGGGTATCATTATTTTCTGACCTTCACAGATGATCTGAGCAGATATGGGTATATCTACTTAATGAAACATAAGTCTGAAACATTTGAAAAATTCATAGAATTCCAGAGTGAAGTGGAGAATCATTGTAACAAGAAAATAAAGCTTCTACGATCTGATCGCGGAGGCGAATATTTGAGTTACGAGTTTGGCCTTTATTTAAAACAATGTGGAATAGTTTCAAGAACTCACGCCACCTGGAACACCACAGCGTAATGGTGTGTCAGTACGTCGTAACCGTACTTTATTAGATATGGTGCGATCTATGATGTCTCTTACCGATTTACCACTAACGTTTTGGGGTTATGCATTAGAGACAGATGCATTCACGTTAAATAGGGCACTGTCTAAATCCGTTGAGACGATACCGTATGAATTGTGGTTTAGCAAGAAACCTAAGCTGTCATTTCTTAAAGTTTGGCGTTGCGATGCTTATGTGAAAAAGCTTCAGCCTGATAAGCTTGAACCCAAATCGGAGAAGTGTGTCTTCATAGGATACCAAAAAGAAATTGTTGGGTACACCTTCTATCACAGATCCAAAGGCAAGATCTTTGTTGCTAAGAATGGATCCTTTCTAGAGAAGGAGTTTCTCTTGAAAGAAGTGAGTGCTAAGAATTGGAAAGTAGCTCATCACAGAAAACCATTCCCGTGATGCCTGCACCAACTAGTGAGGAAGCTAATCATAATGATCATGAAACTTCGGATCAAGTTACTATCAAACCTCGTAGGTCAACAAGAGCATGTTCCGCACCAGAGTAGTACGGCAATCCTGTTCTGGAAGTCATGTTACTAGACCATGACGAACCTACGAACTATGAGGAAGCGATGATGAGCCCATATTCCGATAAATGGCTTGAGGCCATGAAATCTGAGATAGGATCCATGTATGAGAGCAAAGTATGGACTTTGATTGACTTGCCTGATGATCGGTGAACCATTGAGAATAAATTGATCTTCAAGAGGAAGACGGACGCTGATAGTAGTGTTACTATCTACAAAGCTCGAATTGTCGCAAAAGGTTTTCGACAAGTTCAAGATATTGACTACGATGAGATTTTCTCACTCGTATCAATGCTTGAAGTCTGTCCGAATCATGTTAGCAATTGCCGCATTTTATGAAATCTGGCAAATGGATGTCAAAAGTGCATTCCTTAATGGATTTGTTAAAAAAGAGTTGTATATGATGCAACCAGAAGGTTTTCTCAATACTAAAGGTGCTAACAAAGTGTGCAAGCTCCAGCGATCCATCCATGGACTGGTGCAAGCATCTCGGAGTTGGAATATACACTTTGATGAGTTGATCAAAGCATATAGTTTTATACAGACTTGCGATAAAGCATGTATTTACAAGAAAGTGAGTGGGAGCACTATAGCCTTTCTGATAAGAATATGTGAATGACATATTGTTGATCGAAAATGATGTAGAATTTTCTGGAAAGCATAAAGGAGTGTTTGAAAGGAGTTTTTCAAAGAAAGACCTCGGTGAAGCTACTTACATATTGGGTATCAAGATCTATAGAGATAGGTCAAGACACTTGATAAGACTTTCAATAAGTACATACCTTGATAAGATTTTGAAGGAATTCAAAAATGGATCAGTCAAAGAAGGAGTTCTTGCCTGAGTTGTAAGGTATGAAGTTGAGTAAGACTCAAAACCCGACACGGCAGAAGATAGATAGAGAATGAAAGTCATTCCCTATGCCTCAGCCATAGGTTCTATAAAGTATGCCATGCTGTGTAACAAACCTGTTGTGTACCTTGCCATGAATTTGGCAAGGGGGTACAATAGTGATCCAAGAGTAGACCACTAGACAGCGGTCAAAATTATCCTTAGAGGAGTAAGGAAATATTTCTCGGTTATGGAAGTGATAAAGAGTTCGTCATAAAGAGTTACGTTGATGCAAGCTTTGACACTGATCCAGATGACTCTAAGTCTCAATCTAGATACGTATTGAACGTGGGAGAAATTATCTAGAGTAGCTCCATGCAGAGCATTGTAGACATAGAAATTTGTAAAATACATATGGATCTGAATGTGGCATACCCATTGACTAAACTTATCTCACAAGCAAAACATGATCACACCTTAGTAGTCTTTGGGTGTTAATCACATAGCTATATGAACTAGATTATTGACTCTAGTAAACCCTTTGGGTGTTGATCACATGGAGATGTGAATTATTGGTGTTAAATCACATGGTGATATGAACTAGATTATTGACTCTAGTGCAAGTGGGAGACTGAAGGAAATATGCCCTAGAGACAATAATAAAGTTGTTATTTATATTTCCTTATATCATGATAAATGTTTATTATTCATGCTAGAATTGTATTAACCGGAAACTTGATACATCTGTGAATACATAGACAAAACAAAGTGTCCCTAGTATGCCTCTACTTGACTAGCTTGTTAATCAAAGATGGTTAAGTTTCCTAACCATAGACATGTGTTGTCATCTGATGAACGGGGTCACATCATTAGGAGAATGATGTGATGGACAAGACCCATCCATTAGCTTAGCATTATGATTGTTTAGTTTTATTGCTATTGCTTTCTTAATGTCAAATACATGTTCCTTCGACTATGAGATTATGCAACTCCCGAATACTGGAGGAATACCTTGTGTGCTATCAAACATCACAACGTAACTGGGTGATTATAAAGATGCTCTACAGGTGTCTCCGAAGGTGTTTGTTGGGTTGGCATAGATCAAGATTAGGATTTGTCACTCTGTGTATCGGAGAGGTATCTCTGGGTCCTCTCGGTAATGCACATCACTATAAGCCTTGCAAGCAATGTGACTAATGAGTTAGTTGCGAGATGATGCATTACGGAACAAGTAAAGAACCTTGCCAGTAACGAGATTGAACTAGGTACGATCAAATCTCGGGCAAGTAACATACCGATGACAAAGGGAATGATGTATGTTGTTATGCGGTTTGACCGATAAAGATCTTCATAGAATATGTAGGAGCCAATATGAGCATCCAGGTTCCGCTATTGGTTATTGACCAGAGATGTGTCTCAGTCATATCTACATAGTTCTGGAACCCGTAGGGTCCGCACGCTTAACGTTCGATGACGATTTGTATTGTGAGTTATGTGTTTTGGTGACCGAAGTTTGTTCGGAGTCCCGAAAAAGGTCACGAACATGACGAGGAGTCTCGAAATGGTTGAGAGGTAAATGATATATTGGAAGGTTATATACGGACACCGGAATGGTTCTGATAAGGTTGGGGGATTTTTCGGAGTATCGGGAGGCTATCGGAACCCCCCGGGAAAGTTAATGGGCCTATTGGACCATAGTGGAGGAGAGGAGGCAGGCCACGGGAGGTGACGCCCCCCCCCCCACCCAATCTGAATTGGACAAGGGGAGGGGGCGCGGCCCCCTTCTTTCCTTCTCCTTCTCCCTCCTTTCCCCTTTCCCCCTCTCCGTTGGAAGGAAAGGGGGGTCGAATCCTACATGGAACGGAGTCGCGTGCCCCCCTTGGGCCGGCCTCCTCCTCCCCCCTCCTTTATATATGTGGGCAGGGGGCACCCCAAAGGCACAACAGCTGTTTCTTAGCCATGTGTGGTGCCCCCCTCCACAGTTTACTCCTCCGGTCATAGCGTCGTAGTGCTTAGGCTAAGCCCTATGAGGATCACATCACCATCACTGTCACCATGCCATCGTGCTGACGAAACTCTCCCTCGACCCTCTACTGGATGAAGAGCTCGAGGGACATCATCGAGTTGAACGTGTGCTGAACACGGAGGTTTCGTACGTTCAGTACTTGGATCGGTTGGATCATGAAGATGTTCGACTACATCAACCGCGTTAGCTAAACGCTTCCGCTTTCGGTCTACGAGGGTACGTGAACACACTTTCCCCTCTAATTGCTATGCATCTCCTAGATAGATCTTGTGTGACCATAAGAATTTTTTTGAAATTGCATGCTACGTTCCCCAACATTCCTCCCGTCATTTCTACATTTTCGTTGAAAGCCCATCTGAAGTTCTTGGTTTTCTCATTTGTAAGCAGCACACTGGCAAAAATAACACTTTCAAAATGATTGGTTACTCCAACAAACATACCAAAGGGCATGTTGTATATGTTAGTTCCATAGGTGGTGTCGAAAGTGATTGCATCACCAAAATACTGATAGAGTGATCTGCTCCTACCACTAGTCCACATAATAGCTTTTAGCCGATTATCGTCGTCCACTTGTGTGGTGAAAGCAAACCTATCATCCCGTATCATTTCTCTAAATATCTCCAATGTTATAGCAATATCATTTTGTAGATTTTCACTAGCAATCTGAGAACAAACTGTTCTAAGCTTTGGTTTGCTAAATGGAACATTTTTGGTAGATCCATAAACATCAGTTATTACTGAATTAACCTAGTTAGAGAAATATTGTTTTCTCTAAGATGTTTAATAAGATCTCTAGTTGTTGTATCAATGTGTTGATGTGAATACAAATGTTTCTTTTCTCCACGGCTTTCAACAAGTTCATGGTTGTGCACTTCTTTGAAAGACCTTACATACCAGTCTGATAAATCATCCATATGTATCCTTAATTCAGCTTTGCAACCACATCTAGTAGTTGAAAACATGGATTTTTTAAAAGCCTGTGAACAGACAAGAAAGATCAATTTAAATGTGTTATTTTAAATGATGCATAATAGGAAAGTAAATTCATGATGTACATGTACTTACACTACGTTGACACTTGAATTGTTGCATTTTTGTATTCCTTTGCCATTGACCCAATTATTTCCGTTTCTTATACTAAATCCAATAACCCAAGAGTAAGTGTTGTAGAAGTCATACGCCTCTCTATCTGATGAAAACTTCATCCTGATAGCAGGTTTGGACATATCAATTGATTTTTCTGCACAATATGCCCTCATTCCATGCTATATAGCCGGATTAACATTTGAACTGCATAGCGAGAAGCAATAAAGTAAACAGTTTAATTTGAATTTGATTTTTTTATGTTTACCTTTTATCAGACTCATTTTCAACAGGTTCATCTACTATGCGGTTGTACGTAGAGAACAAATACTCTTCATCCAAACGTGGAGTTTCTGCCTCGGCATTCTTTTTGGGAGATTTATTTCCAGATGATATACCAAACTTGGATTGCACCTCATCCATGTCATCATTGTATTGTTCCATATCAACTCTGAATTGCAAAAACCTTAGGTTAGCTTAGAAAGCACATCTCTTCCATCATCATAGATATACCAAACATAAAATTACATATAATAATATTAGTCATATATGATTTAAATTTTATTTTCTTTAAATTTTATAGCATACCTTAGATTAGCATCAGAAAACATCTCTTCCATCATCATTTGTAACACTATTCACCATGCTATCTTCGGGAGTTGAGGAATCTAGCATGCTGATTTACATAACAAATTCAATAATTTTAGTTCATAATGTATGTTATAACTTTGTAAAAATGATTCATAAATATATTAACTTGAATTAACAAACTGATTTGGATGCTGGACCACTGTTAGTAGATCCATAAAGCTACCCATTATAATTTTGTTTCTACAATCCATGGTATAAATTTTGTTGCAGAGTGACATCCTCATTGTAATGTTATTACTAATCATTTAATATAACAAAAAGAACAATTCATAAATGCTAAGCTATCTACGAGATGTGTCTATGTATATATAATATTTCACATCAGTATAATGAATATGTAATTGACTATTTCACATTGATAACAAGAACAAATATCTTCAAATAAGGAATTCTATAGAAAAAATGAACCTAAATGAACTAAACTTGCATGCATGTGGTTTGTGTTTATTTTAAATAGATGAAAGATATCAATCAAAACAATCCCAAAAATAAATAGAATCGGAAACAGAGATCTAATAGTTCAATATTTCTAACTTAAGAGAACCCAGACTAATCTCTATCCAATGGACATTAGAATGAGAATATATTTTCCTAGATCGAGAATGTGAGGCAAAATAAATCCCATTTACCTTGTAATTTCGCCAGAAGAAAGATGATAAAGAAGATTTATAGCAGATCTACCAAGAGCTTAGATTCACTTCAACTCAGTACAGGACATGATCCACACAATCTTCATCGTTGACGGCTGGTTTTCCATTAAAAAAAAGTCGCAAGTCCACCAGCCGTCTTCCTCCCCACGCTGAATATAAATACCTCCTCCTCCTCCTCCGGTCCACGTTGGCTAGATCATTGATCTTTCCTTGCGGGGAGTGATACTTGAAGGTTTGGTGAAGAAATAAAATGATGCCTATCTTCAAATGTTGATCAAGGGGTCTACTGTTCCAGCATCTGCAGCTACCTGAGAGGATTATCAGATGCTCAACTCTCGCTACTCGGAAGCACCAGCCTAGGACCAGCTGGTTCTCAATGAGATGGCAATGTTAGTATTGACGATAATGTGACTACGTTAAATAACCCGGAAGGTGTAAACAAAAAGAGAAGGCACCAACTGGGAAGGCGGGAAAATCAAATAGAGGCGTGGACTTCAAATGGATTTGCAGTGTGTTAGGCCATGGGCTAGAAGGTGTGTTATGTTGCTATGAGTTGAGGCGGAGATCGTTATAGGCCAGACGCCGCCCTCTACCTTGCCCTATTTTGAATTTTTCATCAGAAATTTGTTCAAAATCCATCAACGTCGACTCGTCGGCAACAAGGACGTGACAACACCGCACATCTCGATTAACGAAATTGTTGTACACATGACAAATGTTGGCCGAACTTTGGACGACTGGAGGATCGAACGGTTATGTTCACCTTTCCTCTATGCATCGATGGCTCGATGCATTGCATCATCTAAAAATCATCTAAAACGCGTCGGCTGTGTAGCAGTGTTGGTTGATTAATACTCCCTCCGTAAATTAATATAAGAGCGTTTAGAACACTAAAATAGTGATCTAAATGCTTTTATATTAGTTTACAGAGGGAGTAACTACTATCTCGCTTTGGAATGAAAGCAAAAAAACGCGAATTCCATTGAGCATGAACTTTGAACTCGTCTCAAAACATGCTTGTTTTCAAATCACTGTCACGGGGAGAAATGGGCAGGATGAGATCCGGGGAGTACCGCATTGACCATACTAAACGGCTTCGTTCCTCCACGAGTAGCGCACTCTTCCTGGTCTGGTCTTCCAAGTCAAGTCCCACCACCCTTGCAACCACCGTCTTCCTCCCCACGCTGAATATAAATACCTCCTCCTCCTCCTCCGGTCCTCCCCACCCCGCCTCACCAACCCAAAACCACCCCCTCGTCGCTCCCGCATTCCACCTCCCCTCCCGTTTCCGCCCGCAACTCGCCCCCTCCACCTCCACCGAAACCCTAGGCCTCAAGCCCACGGCCGCGCAACCCGCTCCCTAAGCCAGAATCAACAACCGGCGACCATGCGGCCAGCAGCGCCGCCGTGCCCGGCCGCTGCAAACTACATGTTGTTCTACTGCCCCGTATGCGACCGCCTGTGGCGTTTCCGCATTGACGAGGGCGTAGGCTCCTTCTCGTCCGACCAACTCCCCCCCCCCCCCCCCCCCCCCCTCCTCCATTGCCGCCCTTCCTCTACTCCTCCTCCCCCGTTTCCTTCCGGTCTCTTCGCGAGGCAATTCCGCGAACACCTCGCGCGCATCTTCCCGGGTTTCCACGCCAGCCGGGCAACTTCTCCGAGCGCCCCGGCGATGGCGAACCACGAGGCTGCGGAGGCCGCATCCATCCGCAACGAGGCCCGGGAGGTTCTAAACCTCCACTACGACGGCCAGCACGAGGCTGCGGTGGCCCGCGCCGTAGTGCTCGCCGCCGTGCACCCGGGCTCCGCGGTCGCCCTCAACCTCGCTGGCTTGATCCACCGCCACGCCTTCCTCGTCGCGCGGAACGACAGGGGCGCCCACAGCGACGACGAAGACGACGACGAGAACGCGTCCGCGCTGGAGAAGTACCACCGCCACGCCACCCTCGACGCCTTCTCCGCCGCTGCGCGGCTCGCCCCCGGCTGCGTCGTTACCAACACCGACCACGCCGACGCGCTCGCCGACTGCCGTCACTTCGAGGACGCGCAGAAGGAGTTTCTCCGCATGCTCGACACGGTCGCGAACAACGACCAAGCCGACCCGGCGCTGTACAACGTGGTGTACGACATGAGCGGGGACTCGAGCAGCAAGGAGAGAAGGCGCGATGCCGTGAAGAGCGCCAGCATCTCGATGGAGCGCTTCGCGGAAAGAATCAACCACAGGATTCTGCCATTGGAGGCCGCCAAGTTGCTGGACGCCAGCAATCTCGGCGGGCCTGCCGCCGATGAAGCGCGGGACCGTGCAAAGCTTCTCGCCGAGACCTACCCCTACTCGCCGCGCGCCCAGCTACTCCGCGCGTACATCGACTTGGCACCAGTCCGTGCCCTCGATCCGGCAATGGACAAGAAGCAGCTTCTGCGCCGCGCGCTCACCACCGTGTCTCAAGCGGCAGAAAACTTCGACCACTCGCTCATGGTTGCCTTGTTCCACGCCAAGCTCTTGTTCGTCCTGGATAACTTTGATGCTGCGGAGAGAGAGTGCCGCCGGGCAGTTCGCATCGAGACGCCGAATGACCCCAAGTGGGATGACATACCTCCCATGGCTGCTCTTGGGGCAGATTCTGATGCCAGAGTATCTTATGTCAAGAAGCAGCTCCGTGTCTTGCTCAAGCAGATCATAGTTGTGGCTGCATTATACTGGTCCTTTATGAAGAACGCACTGCACGGCCAACGCGTCGTATCAGTGACGGTTGACACGCTGCAGGCGCACTATGATGGAATCGACAAGTCGGCAGCAAAGACCATATCTGATGCAACGCGCTTTCTCAAGAATCAGGAGTCATGGAGTTTCTGGATTTGCCTCAATTCCCGTTGTGATGGCAAGAAGTTCTCGGACACTAGTTCGCTCTGGCAACACACGTGCAGCAAGCACCGAGATGAGCTCTGGGGGAAGCTGCAGTCACTTATAGATCCAGAATATTATGAGAATTCATCACAGGATGATCACTCGTTGGTTGGGATAACTCTCAGCCGCCAGTCTGACACCTTCCTTTTACCAAGGGTGCAGGATATGTTTGAATCCTTGCTGCTTTCACCATCTGTTGGAATACAGGCAGAGCCCTTCGCTGAAATGCGACAAAGGAAATGCAGAGAAGGATCTGAGATCCTTGGGAGCATCAGGGAGAAGCTGAGGATGTTGCCTAAAGATACACTTAGCACTGAGGTCTAGCACTTCTACATATGGCATGGTTTCAATTTAGCATTCCTCCTTAGTTCACTGTTCTGCTGATAGTGATGTTTATCACACTAATGATTGGCTTGCTTGTTGATTGCAGTTTCAGGAGTGCTGTTCTGGAATAGACAAATTGTGGCTAAAGTTTCTTCAAGTTACTGTTGTGGATTATCGTGAAATCATTCTTCCCCTTGCGAGATCATACCAATGGGTCTGTTAACATCTGCAGCGATTAGTTTTTATAGTTATATATGCCCATTTGTTGGCTCAACTGCCCATATTGTGTGCTAACTGATAACCATCTTTGCAGATAGAATTGAAGAAACGGATTCCTTTTTATCTAAATCATCCTGGTACTAGGCGTATTGGAATTGCTGATGCCAATATTGATATTATATGCGGTAAAATTCCTGCTGCCCAATGAATTTGTGTTAACTCATGTCACATTGACTGTTCTAGGAGCTTTTTGTTCTTCTGCTGTCATAGCAAATAATTAAGTTATACGTCAATGATCTAAACCTGGCATTGCCTAGTCTGCTTGTTTTATGCCTCCTTGATTCAGAGGAATTTCTATGTAATTTATTAGGATTTCCATCCTTAGGGATTTTGAGTACTACTATATTAGAGGTTTTTTACAGCGTAATATTCTATTAGAAGTTATCTGGTATGTAGGATTTGAATCCTTAGGATGTCCTCTTTTCCTATAGGCCACTTTGCACTCAGTTCCAAAGGAAAACTTCCATTCAGTCTAACCTCTTGGAAAACACTTTTTTGAATTAACAAATACTCCCTCCGTCCCAAAATAAGTGACTCAAAAGTGAGTCAACTTTGTACTAAAGTTAGTACAAAGTTGAGTCATTTTTAAGTCACTTATTTTGGGACGGAGGGAGTATGTTGTTGCATGCTCTCAGCTTTACAATATAAAATATGCTCTGTTATGTCACTAATACTACTTCTTACAATTTCATAATACAGGAACTTCTGGCCAATCTGTCAAGGAAATGGCAAGCACCTCCAGTTCTCAACAAAGCCTTACTGTTTCCAACAAGAACAATGCTGATAAAGAATTGTCTATCTTGAGTGTAATCATACAGGTAAGAGACACTCGCATCTGGTCATGTGATCTTTTAACAACCAGCCTATAATTTCCTATGTATGTCTTCCTGTCATTGGGCAATCTGAAAAACCAGCCTATAATTTCCTTTGTATGTGTGCAGTCATTGTGCAATCTGAGGCATTTCAGAGATAAACTTCTGATGGGGCCACTTGTATGGATCCCGTCAGCTGATAATCCCTGCATTGCACAGCAACTTTATGAAATCTTCTCTTCTTGGGAGAAAAACGACCACCACTTAACCGATGTTGTACTGACTTGCATGAAGACTCTTCTCTGCAGAGTTGTAGATTGCAGCACTTTTTATGAAAAGGTTAGACCTTAATCACCATTGCATATATTTGCAAGACCGTTTAAACAAAAATTAATTGAAGTTAGATTACAACGTGAAAGCAGAGCATGTAATCCAGTTCGGTGCTGATGCTACCTTCAATTTATTTTATTTACATGTGTTCATTTCTTACTTTGTGGTCATTTTGGAGGTATGCAACTGTTTTGAACAAAACATAGATGTGCTATCTTACACTCCACAGAGGGAAACAGTCCTAGTTCATACCAGAATTAAATGTTTTTTATTATTATTTACTGTATATTTATGCATGCTGAATATTTATACCAAGTATATGCACTAGAATGGGCGAATTTAGGTACTCCCTCCGTAAAGAAATATAAGAGCATTTATAGATCACTAAAGTAGTGATCTAAACGCTCTTATATTTCTTTAGGAAGGGAGTATGTTGTTATTGTAAGCTCTGTTGTGCTTTCCATCGCTGTTGTGTTTCTTTTACATTGTGTGTAAAGTATTGACCTTAAAAAACTGTATTCTGAGTCTGTCCTATATGATCATGCATGCAATTAGTAATCCTGAATTCCTGGTGAATCAATTCCGCAGGTTGGGAAAACTTTTGCTTCTGAGATTGTGGCCACAATTCTCATTGAATTGCATATGTCAGAAACTTGTTCGCGTTTTAGAGAAAACAAGGAGACCGAGAGACATGTAGTGAACCGAATCACATGCGGAGATTGCATATGCCCAACACATTATCTTTTTGGGATCAAATTTGATGCCCAAATCAGCTGTAGCTGTGCGAAGTCTTCCGGTGAATACCTGTATACCACACTTTTCCATAAACTTGATGCCGGTTCACCTCAAACAGCAAAGGTATGCTGTATGCAATAGTTATCTGCCTAGCCAACATTGTATAGGTGGATATTGACGCAAGAGTATTCTAGAAAGTAGGAAATATTGACTAGAGGTTTTAATTGTCCCTGTACAGATCAAGTCCTTTGCAGAGCTTCCAGTCCTATTGGATGAACAGTTTCGCGAGGACAACAAATGCGACCATTGTGGAAGTCTGCAGAATATTGATCTCTTTCTTTCAAACACACCACACTTCTTTACAATAGGTAACGCTACTTGTCTCAAATTATAAGTTGGCTTTTATTTTATTCATACATCATAGCTTGCAGTAGTTTACACCAACAAATATTCATCATGTCGGCAGTTTTGAACTGGCTGGGTGGCAGTGAAAGCCAGGACGCACTATCTGAAGTTCTGGCTGGCATCACGTCTCCCCTTGACACTGAGTTCTTTTGCAGAAGTGCTCATCCTGCAGCTATGTATGCTGTCACCTCCATGGTACGTGCACAGCAAACTATTCTATTTTCCTAAATTGAATTGTCAATGGAGCTGAACAAATACTTTTATCATTTAATTCTCATGTTAAGGTAATCCTGAAATGATAAAAAGCAATGAGCTATTTGTATTGGTTGACGTTCATGACCTTTTATAAGTTGTGTTGCTAATTATTTACTGTTCCTTGACTGCTACCGGAGGCCAAGTTGGTATTGTTCTAAGACTGAAGCAAGGTTCTTATTTTGTGGAACTAAACGAATCATGGTTAAATGGCGTTGTCACCTGGTTCAAATTGCCTAGGTTACATTGACAAGGCATTTTGCTGCTATTTATAAAGAAGTGGATAGAAGGTTTAAACTATGATACATCATATCTGAGTTGGTTCGTACTTGGAGTTGGAGAGATATTTGCAAGTTTTTGAATGGTCCTATCTGTGGCATATTTTTTTCCTGCCTACTTCACTTATATCAAGATATTTAGAAGACTCGACAGAAGAATTTCAGCAGGAATCAATAGCTTTTGGATCCTTATGTCGCTGAGTTCTTTTTATAAACGTTCCATTAATTGAACGGTTGAAGAAGTATCATATGTAGGTAAACTGATTAGACCTTTTAAAGTCTGCTGCTCTCACAAGTATATTTTGCATTATTTTCCTTCCCTTTATAGCGAATAGGAAATGTCCTCATCAAATCACATGGAGTGGTTGCAGAACATCTGCTGGAGTAACCTTTTATATGCACACTTCCTATCTCTCTGTCTCTGTTTACTCTTCTGTTGCTTTGAGTATTTGTACAGGCCTATTGCAAGGTTGGTTTAATGCTCTGGTTACTTAATTTGCCTGCTTACATATGGAAGCATAGTCACTCCTTGCAAATGCAGTGCAATTTAGCATCCATCTTATGCTAGCTTGCAATCCAAACTCTTGCAGATCTGCTATGCTGATGACCGCTACGTCTGCTTTGCTCGCGACGAGGACAAGTGGGTCATATATGGCTTCGAGACTGTCGAGGTAAGTTACTCGTGACTCCTGGGTGTTGATCAAGGCCCTGTATTCTTTCTTGTAGCCATTTTATTCTTAACTTGCTGATTTGTTGGTGTGAACTTCCTCCATGCAGAGAGAAGATAGTTGGGAGCATTTGCTAGAACGTTTCAAGGACTGCAAGCTCCAGCCTGAAGTTCTATTTTTCGAGGTCATCAAGTAGACTGTTGTTTAGCTCCTTTGCAGAATGCAAACCTCTGTCTGACGATTAGAACCCAACTCTGGACCCAGTTTATTTTTGGTTTCATTGCCACCATTTTGATGCTGTTTGGCTTGGTCACTCTGGCATCGAATACAGATAAATTCTTCAGGGATGGTATAAATTGTTCTGTGTGTTTTTAACTCGAAAGAAGGGTTTTATGATATCTGTCTTTGGAAGTTGGAACTTATGAATGATGCATGCCTTGACTTCTAATGTCGCATTTAACAGCACAACGCCTTTTTCTCTTAAGTCATAATGTTGACAATAGCTAGCTGAGAGAAGTAATTTGATGCATCACCATCAGGGATCCGCTGTTGGCTGTTTTTATTTCCTTTCTCTGAGTTTTCTTTGTTGAAGGTAGCCTCTAAGGCTTTCGTCCTCTGTTTATTATGGCCCTTTGGCCTTTGTTTGTATCTGGCGTCATCTTGACCTTTTCTCTCTAATACAAGATGACGCTCATTTGGATGTGTGTTTGAGAAGAAGAAAATTTGTTTTGGTTTTGTTTTTGAAAATGTTGACCCTTTTTCACACATATGAACATTGGGATTACGCACTGCAATTGATGCTATTATAATCTTGTTAGCGTTAGAAGTTGAACGTCGGAGATAGTTTCGGGAGAGGGGGTGGGATACCATTGTCCTCTTTTTTTTCCTTTTTCTTTTTTTGCATCGATATCACCGGTCCTCTTAACCATCCCAGCTTTTTTTTTGCGGGGGAATTAGATAGCTTTATTGAATAAAGGCGTTCGCTGGGCAGTCAGCCAAGAGGCTGCTGATCAGGAAGCTTGGAGTGGTATCTAGCCAGCTCTCGGTCACGTTAAGCGTACATGCACGCTTAGCACACAAGTGTGCAGGACCGTTAGCAGCTCTACTTACATGAGAAATATCAAAAGACAAAAAACTAGCAGAGAGCTCTCTAATTTCGAACAGAATCGGTGCTACCACCGAAAGATCAGTGTAGCTAGAGTTCCAGAGGTTTACTGCCTCTAGACAGTCGGTCTCAAGTTGCACATGCGTGAATCCTCGAAGCTTCGCAAAGATGGTGCCCTCCCGAAGAGAGAGCACTTCGGCAATGAAAGGATCCGTGACCCCCATGTGGGGTTTGCACCATGCACCCAGGAAAGCCGATGAAGAGCGGGCGACACCCCCCGCACCTGCATTGCCAGCATCGCGCTGGATCGCAGCGTCTGTGTTCACCTTGATGTAGCCATCCCAGCTTAATGTCATACCCTGTAATACACTTCTATTTTATACGTATATACTTGAGTACAGCACGTAAGTACTAATACGAGTGATGCCTCCCCTCCCCTCCCCTCCCGCGACGCTCCCGCGGGCGTCCGGGGGGCAACCCTAGCGCCGCCGCCGCCACCCTCCCCTTCTCTCTCTCCTCCCTCGCCGCCGCCAAGGGGCACGAGCGGGCGAAGCCCGGTCGTCGCCGGCGGCGGGGGTGCGGCGCGGGCCGGATCTCGCAGGTGGGGATGCTGCGCTCGTGCCAGGCATAGCGGTGCGGCGGCGCTCTGGAGTAGGCCAGCGACGGCGGCGTGGCGTCGGGCGACATGCGGCATGGTGGTGGTGCAGGCCGGCGGGTGGTGGCGGCGGCGGCTGCTTCGCAGCAGCGCCTCGGCGCCTCGTCTGGCGCTGCGGGTCACGGGCGACCGGGTCGCGGGCGGCCCTTCTCGCCGTGGATCTCAGGTGGCGGGGCGGCGCGGCAGCGGTGGAGGTGGGCGGCCCTTGTCCAGCCGGGCCCCTGCGGCTGGACGGCGGCGCTCGGCGCGGGAAGGCCTCCCCGGTGGCCTCTCATGGATGCAGCTCGGCGGTTCCGTGCGCCCTCCTCCTCGGCAGCGGGCGGTGGCCGGCGCTCTCTTGCGGATCTGGGCATTCGGCCTCGGGGGCTCCTCCTCCTCCCCCTTCCCCCGGCCATCTGGGCTCGGTTCCCCTTGAGGCTGTGGTCGCCGGCGGTTCTGAGGTGGTTGGGCTCATGGATCTTGTCCAAGACGTGACCTTTGGGGCTTCTCGAGGTGGTCCGGTGGCGGGGCGGCGGCCCTGGCGGTGGGAGTCGCGTCGGTCGTAGGCGGACTGCGCGACTCGGATGCGGGCGTGCAACCACGGCCGCTTGGGTGGCATGGTTGCAGGTGGTTAGCCGACCGGGGATGCAGCGGAAGGGTGGAGCACCGGGGTTCATCACTTACCTGTCCGTACACGGGTCGACGGTGGCGGCGTCCGCGGATGTCGTGTTCCTCCCTGTAGGCTCCGTCGTGGTGCTCTCACTCCTCCCGTCGTGTTCCGGGTGAAAACCTGATCTTTGGATCGGACGATGGCGACGGTCCGTGGTCGTGCCCTTCTTGGAGGCATCGTCTTGGAACCCTCGGTCCGGCGTGGTCCGTTGCACTTCTTCCCGGACGATCTCTCTTCTTGTGGTAGTCGTTGAAGTTGTGTGTCGGTGCCCGGCATTTTTGTTTCTTGCCTTGGGTTGTGTGGCGTGCGTTTGTATCGGTTACTTGGATGTAAGTGTTGGTGCTTTATTTATAAAGCGGGGGAAACCCTTTTTCGGTAAGTACTAATACACAAAGGATCATCAGACAGTACAGTAATTCTAGTTAATCACACCACAGCCGCACCTAAATCCGGGAAGGATCCATCACCTTCTGTCCTGCACCACCACTCAGAATCGGACCGAAGCAGAAAAATTCTCGGAGGGAGCAGCTGTAGTGCAGGTATCAGATCCAAGAACGAAACCTTACTGATTTTGTTACAACTAGCAACAGTCACGTTCGTTCTACCTCAGCAAGAACAGGCAACGATGTAACTGATAGTAGGTCTATACAGCAGATAGAGAAAGAAAAGAAAATGAGATGTACAAGTTGAGTTCTGCTGGGTGGCTCAGACTAGAACGAACAAATGGGTGTCTCTGTCTAATTCCTAAGTGTGTGTTGTATTCAGTCAAAGATGTAACAGCAACTCTGTACAACGTCTTCAGATCATTGCAGCGCAAGCCCCATTTCGACTCCGGGTCCAAGCATGCGTCTGGTTGGTGCATCTTCTATCTGCAAGACAAGAGATGGGGATATGCTGTATGACTCCGAGCACAAGCGGCAGCAAGCCAACTGGGCGCTCGATCGCCCACTGCTCTGCTCCCACTTCTATCTGCAAGATAAGATGGCGATGCTCTGCGTAAGTGTCATTTGTAAGCAGTATCAGGTCTGTTGGGATGTTGAACTGCCACCTTGACAGTTGAATCATAAACATTTATTTGCATGTCGATTTGATGTTCATGTCTTATCATCTTGATGATCCTGCTTAGAGTTCCAGTTTTACATGTCCTACTGTTAAAACAGTTGTATAAACTACGAAGCTTTCAAGACACAACACTTGGCAGTGAAACTCTAATACAGAAGTCCGACTATTTTGAACACTGGTATGTTCTTCATGAAATAATGGGCTAATGGAACGAATTAGAACTTACGTTGCTTGAAGTTGGAAGTGAGGATCGAAAATGAAGAGTTCCCTCTGTTCATCTGTTGGATTTCTCAACCACCGACAGAACATCCATGCTGCCCCAGCGACGGATGAGACAGACAGGATCGCCAGGAAGCCGAAATGAGAGACGTCATTTGCAATTATAGCCATCGCAAGCATGACTAACTCTGCAAGGCTTGCAATTGAAACCTCCATTCCTCCAATAAGGTTTGCTTTTGAAGCAGGAACTCCTGTTTGGATGATCTGTGTCCCCACAACATCATAAGACATGTGCCCCAACCGAGATAATGCCTGAAAATTAACAGGAAACCGCCAAAATGTTTAGTCTATTGTATTCGTCAAATTCTTAATCTAAGGGTAATTTGTAGCTAAGGTCTTGTTCTCACAATGGAAGCAAGGAAGATGAGCAGAGGTGTTCTCTGTGAGATGGGTCCAGCCCAATACACTGTGAGAGCAACTGACAAGAGTGAGGCTTGAAATATCAATCCAGCTGCTCCCGCCTGGTATTTATAACATAACAGTTTGCACCAAAGAAAATTGAGGTAAGTTCGCGTCAATTGTGACAAATAGTGTAGACATGGGGGAAAAAGTATAGATCCAACCTTTAGAATTCCAACTCTTTTCACCAGGCTTGAGGAGATGAATGTTGCAACAAGACCCATAACAGAACACAATCCACTGAAAGCACCGACGATAGATGGACTAATACCTGTTAAACAGCCATTACTAATTTGTAGACATTTCTCTGAAATTGATAAATTTGAGCTGGGAAAGTGAAATATACCCCGATGCATCAACAATGCAGTCATTATTGCGCCAGGAGCAAGGGCTACGTTGAAATTTAGAAACACGGTAGCTACACTTGCAGGTAGAACTGTCTGCTGCTTATACTCATTCCAGCCATGCTTGATAGAACTTAAGCCATTTTGAACTGAATGGTAGAGAAAATATCAGGCCATCCACATAATAACTGAACTTAAATAACTAATTTGATATAAGTTCCTCATTGGGACAATCCACTGTGAGATTAAGCATTATGATGTGTTGCTACGTTTGGTGTTGGGTTTTCCTTTAAATGGATGAAAAAAACACTTTGTGCCTGGACTCTAGGATATTACTTGATTTTCTGCTTAATGGTAACATGCGCAAAGCTTTTGCACATTCTCTAAGAAAAACTTCCTCACCTATCTTGCGGACATCCAATAGATCAGCACAAATAGATTCGTCACTGGGGGTTCTCGAGGAATCAAGCGCATGACAAGAGACGCTGTTAATTAATTGACCCAACATAACCTAAAAAGACCATACAGCATCTTGTGAGTATGCTAAATCTGGTGATTCAAGATTCAGCTTAAAGATATATGCGGTATACCAGAATGGGAAAACTGCATATCATTAGAGCAGAGGAAACCTTCAAACAGGTTACTATGTCGTATTTGGTGAGCAGAAGGCCAAAAACTGAAGCACCAACGGTCTGCGACATCCAAAATGGTTATGCATGTTATGCAACTATAATTTCCACTCAAAATAGATTGCATGCTGTGATTGAAGTACAGAAGAATAAGATAACAAGATCCACCAAACAGACAATCTTGTCATCTCCCGAAGTCTTCATAAATTTAAAAAGATGCAAGCTCTATATCGTTAGGACTTAGGAGTATCTCACCTCACAAAGAAGATCAAGTCGATTAAGCATGGCATTAGCTTGAGCTAATGCAACAGGCCTGTTCGTTCCTGCTAACTTCATAGAGAAAGAAGAACAGTGAGGCAGACAGTTGGTCAAAACCAACAAGAAAACAAGCTATTTGTAATTCATAAGTGTTTCTTACAATGACAAGTTTTCCGTTGCTAAATCGCTAACAAGTGCTATTTTAGGAGTGGAATGCATTTTATTGAAAAAAAAGGAAGAATCTGCAAAACAAAATGTGGATTAGCAACCATACCAGCACAACCCAGTCCCTCTCCATGGAAACTCCTAGTGCCAATCCTGCAAGCCTTTCAATAGCTCCGGCTATCACTAGCACAATGAACCAAGGCCTGAGAAGCAAAGCTGATGTAGAAGTACGGCCCGCGTTCTTGAGAGCATATATGACCATTGCAGCTGATATTAACTGAGTGGCCACCTGCATAGTCGGGTTGAGAAGAAAACTGGCATAAACTATTTTGCATTGTGCATAAAATTATAATCTAGAGCAATCTATTTTCTTTGCCCATAATATAAGAAAGCAGAGAAAATAAAGCAAGTACCTGGACAGCATTCAATCCTGTGTACATGGGTATTCGCGGGAAATGATCCATAAGTTTGCCAACTATTGGAGCCCCGAGAAATACTGAGAGCTGGAAATCATAAAACAATTTAGATTGTTGATTCTACTAACATCTCTTGAATTTAGCACAGCGATGGGTACCTTTCCGAAGAAACCAACAATAGCCACAGGCAATAGGCTTGGATGAAGAATTGCCAGGGCAGCAGGCCACGCAAAATTCCAGAGTTGTTCCACGAGGTTACCAAACAAGTAGCTAACATAGAGAGCTGCATAGATGATGTTAAAGGGGTATTAAGTTCCATGGTAGATGGATTGCCGGGAGGTTTGCCCATCAATTATTTTAATTTCTTTTGTAAAAAGATTAAAAATCACTAGGGGTAGGTATGCCCTGCTTGTCACATGGGAGTTGAAAACTGAAAACATTAATCAGCTGCAAATTATGAAATATTACAATAGCAGATACTTTGGTTAATGAGCACATATTCCTCAAAAGGAACAACATTATTAACTATTAACTGCATAGCTTAGTGTGTAAAGTGTAAACAGTGTATAAAGATAATCCAACTATGTTGTCATGAAAATGGTTTTACCATATAGTCCAGCAGGGTGAGCTGGAGTGGCGGCCAATGTTTGTTGCTCTCCTTCAGATAAGACCTGAATTATGAACAGACTGTCAGAAGACGACAAAACAAAACTATTTGACGAAGACCATGGTGGAGGAAAGAAAAATCCGTACCGGCAGCTCCTCAAAATCGGCATGGTGCTGAGTACTATCATGTGGAGGAAAAGGACTAGAATCTAGAACATCTCCTAGGATATTGACAACTGGAATAGAGCAGCCTGGTGGTAATGATGGATGATCATCGAAAGCCTCCTCTTCCTTATTTACATTGCTAACCTCAACCTCAACATTTGCTATGTAACACCTTTGAACAAAATTGTTTGACCTGGGAAAATACTAACATGACTTGAAAGTTGAAACATTGTAACTCAAGAACAAAAGCAACATCAACTCACTACTTGGCATACATCGACCTACTAACGTTTTGCTAATTCAATTGTGGATGATCTAAAATACTACAACGTAGGAATCAGCACGCGTGCTCAAGCGAAAACATACTGACAAGAAAATATTCATCACATTAACTAATGTACACTCTTCCTTACAAACTCAGTCGTCACTTAATAAACAATAGACCCACAAGTGAAGTGCCAACGCCACCTGCATTTGATAGGTCCTATACCAAGCTAAGCTACCGGAGAAGCCTAAATCAGCCCTGATTTGAACTTATCTCTAGACCATCCATGAGGCCGTAACAAACCAATAATCCAAAGCAAGAAACGCCTGCGTCCCTTCGATCCTTCCCCGGCTAAAACTTTTCATGCTAAACATCCAATATCTCGCGTGCAATTAGCGCCAAGCATCCAGAGCATCTCAAACAGACGCAAAGCAGACAGCACGCAGTCACCTGAGAGCGCTGACGCAGGGGGAGGCAGGCCTCAGGCGCAGCCTCGGCAGGCCGGGGAGACACCCGCGGAGGAGCGGCGTCTGCGGCGATGAGGCGAGAAGGGCGGCAGCGGTAACCATCCCCATGGCTCCTCTGCGGCGGCGGCGGCGGCAGCGCGACTACTCATGCATGCAGCCTCTCAAGGACCGGGCGCCGGCGGCGGGATTGGGCCCGGCGGGAGCTTCTGGAAGCGTGCCTTACCACTGGCTACCTTATCCTGATGAGGTTGAGGTGGAAGAAGGGGCGGAGGAGGAGGGAGAAGAAGAAGAGAGAGAAGGGAGCGCCAAGTTGCCAACTGAGGCAGCGAGGGAGAGAGCGGAAAGAGGATATGGGAGGGGATAAATGGAGGCCTAACAGCCGTCCGATTTTTAATCGAACGAGTGAGGATTTTTCGGTTGCCTCTGATTTTTGTTTTAAAAAATGAGGTTGTTTGTGACCGGGAAGGCAGCCGCATGTCACGATTTTGAGACGCCAAATTTCTTGTCCTCGTTCCATTTATGCGGTGCTTGAAATGTGACTTTCGAGGGAGCATCGATTTGAGGACTTTTTTCTATTCCCTTGTTTTTTTTCGAGAGTAAAAGAGTTTATTCCACAATGATTAGAGTTATAAAATAAATTGTGGGAAACTTTTCTTTTACAAGAAACTTTCAGTCTATTCTCTTCAATCATAGCAGTACAAAGAACAGATGTAATACAAATTACAACCATGTCCATGGATCACCTAGCGACGACTATAAGCATTGAAGCGAGCCGAAGGCGCGCCGCCGTCATCGCCCCTTCGCCACTGGAGCCAAAAAAACCTTGTTGTAGTGGGAAGTCGTCGTGCGGGCCAACGCACCAGAGCAGCAAACCTCGCTGAAGAATAAAGTCGTAAAATAGAAGGATCAAATCTGTAAACACTCAAACGAAGACGGGCGAAGACCGGATCCAAACAGATCCATCAAAGACCAGCACCGTCCAAATCTGTGAGACCCGAAGGAGATAAACCTCCACACGTCCTCCGACGATGCTAGACTCACCATCAGGCGGGGATAGAATGTGGGAGATATTATTCCTACTAAGTGACATCGCCACCGCTACACAGCCCCAACCAAAGACGCTAAATCTAACGAGAACGAGAACGGGGTCCCTCCAACGGGGGGAGGGTGAAATCCTCCGTACCTCCATGGCTCAGAGGCCATCGCAGATGGGGCGGACCGTTTGTAGAAAACCTAAGAGCTTTATATTCAACTAATGCATTCATGTTGCTGTCAGTCAATAGGTTGCTGATCAGGAAGCTTGAGTGAGCTCGAAGATTAGCCGATTTACAAATGTGTTGAATTACGAAAAAAACTGGAAAAATCGTTGTTTTGTTTCATCTAGAAGAAGCGATGACAACCGGAATCGAACGAGCGGAGTTGTGGCATGCTTGTCGAGCCATGGTTGTTGCATCATTGCAGAATAAAAGGAACGAAGAGAAGGTTCCTCCTGCCTCAAGAAAAGTCAGGGTTCCTCTATCTTCCGCCAGCATCGTCGCCGGTCCGTCTCGTCTCTGGTGGCCTTAGGGCCATTGGGCGCATGGTGGATCCTGGTCTTTGCCGAAGGGAGGGCTCCGTTTTTTATGTTTCTTTGAGTTTTGTTAGGTTTTGTGTCCTGTTCAGGAATGCGAGATGCGCGGCGGCTCCTTGAAGATGGAATAAATTCTCCCCGCCTAGCCCCTTCCCCGGTAGTGCGTTTAGCATCGTCGGTGGACGTGTGGATGTATGTGTCCGATGGTTCTGCTCAGATTTGGTCATTGTTCGTTTTATGTTCGTGTGTCTTTCGATGGTATCCTTCCAATTTAATCTACTCTTCATGGGTGGCGGTTAATGTTTTAGTGTGTTGGTCCTATGGGGCTAGCACAACAACTTCCCGACTGTCTATTACAATAAGGTTTGCCCGGCTCCGGCAAGGGAGGGGCAATTATGGTGGCGTGCCTTCGGCTGTGCTGGTAGTTGTGGCTAAGTGGTCCACAAATCTGGATGTAATTTTTATTATTTTTACTAGCAAAAAGGCCTGTGCGTTGCAACGGGAGAAAAAAAATATCACATGTTCTTAATTTATAAAAAGTGGTCTATAATCTCAGAATTTGTAGCTACGATCCAAACAAAGATGGTCTTAGCCTACAAAAGCACAATTCAAGATTCCACAAGTATTATATTTCAACATGACTTGCATATAGATTTAATCCGTACAAAGAAGCGGCCAAGTGATTATGCATTTATTCTTGTCATGTGTGAAATGGGGTATTGTTACGGGCTGGTAAAGGAACACGACAAAAACAGACAGATAATGCATTATTGATTAAGATTGCATCCTAGATAGTATTTTTTTTAATTGTTAATAGGTAAAATAACATCATATTCAAATTCTACAGATTTTTCTAATCAAAATTCATATATAACATGTTAAATTTGGAGTCACAGTTTAGAAGACATGAGTATTTTAAAAAACATTTGATATCTACTACAGGTTTAATGTCAAGAAAATCAGGGAGTTTTCTATAAGATAGCATGACGGACTAAGAATACCTATTTCTTTTTTTAGGGAAATTAGGGAAACCTATTTCTTTTATTAGTAGGTATAGATATAGACTAGCAAAAGGGCCCGTGCGTTGCAACAGGAGATTTTTTTTCATAATTGTCAATGGCCATGACCACATTTTGTTGCATCATCGAGATACACTATCGCTCTCAATTTTGTGAAATCACGAACATTTTTTAAAACTCGTGCACATATTTGAAATTATGAACATTTTTAAATTTTATGAAAACTTTTACAAATTTTTGAACATTTTCTAAAATCAAGAACATTTTTTGAATTCATGAACATTTTATAGTATTTGCAAACATTTTTTAAAATTGTGAATATTTTTTATTTTCTTTTTAATCTTATGTGCAAATGGACGAACAAAACGACGGATGAAATCTGGTAATAAGTGACATACAAAAAATGGGAGTAAGAAACGTCCATGCCTTTAATAGAAAAAAAAGTACTAATGAAGGATGCAACATAAATATAGTTTTAAAATTAATTAACATGCAAGATAACATTATATTTAGAATCTGCAATTTTTTGGGGCGATTTCCATATATAACATACTAAATTTGGAGTTCGGGTCTGAAAGATATGAATATTTTAAAAAATACTTGAATTTGCAAAAAAAATATTAAAAAGAGAATGTTTTCGCCGTAATTATACTGTGTAGACCATCCGTTAAGCGGCACTTAGCGAGGTAGCTCTATATTACGCCAACTGAAATTCGCGAAAAAAAAGGCTGCAAAAATTGGGAGGAGCCAGGTTTGAACCCAGGTCTCCTGAATGGTAGAGAAAGGCCTTAGCCAGTAGGCCGGTTTGTCTACCTTGGTTGTGCAAGGGCATTACACTACATGAACAGAGGTTATCGGCGGCAACTTAATAAAAAAAAGAATCGTTTTCCCACTTACAGGTGGCATTGGTGGGTAAAGATATAGATTTTTTGTTGTACTGCCATGATCGAACATAAACAGTACTCCCTCCGTTCCTAAATATTTGTCTTTTTAGAGATTTCAAATGGACTATCACGTACGGATGTATATAGACATATTTTAGAGCGTAGATTCACTCATTTTGCTCCGTATGTAGTTACTTGTTGAAATCTATAGAAAGACAAATATTTAGAAACGGAGGGAGTAGATCAGTAGTTTTATCGGAAAAAAAAGGAACAAAGAGAAACAGAAAACAGCGGGTTTTCTGCGCTGCGCAAATCATCGTGTTGTTGAGTTCGTCAGGCCGAGAGAAAGAGCGCGCGCAAGCTGGGCTGGCCGCCGGCTAACACTACACTCACACCACTGACACTTACAAGCGTACCCCACCGCTCCCTCAAAAAAAAAAACAAGTGTACCCCCGCTAACAGAGTTATTTGGATTTTTGCCACTTTGTTCGTGGCGCTTCGCTGATTTGCCACTCTGGAGAATTGATTCGCACAATTGCCACTTAGGTCGTTGAAACCTTGATTAGTATGCCATGAGCTCCTCTTTAATTCGTTTTAATTGTTTTTTCACATTAACTGGCTATGAAAAGACTAACTTACCCCTGTGCCTGTTACACGTATGTATCTGCCGTATATGGCATGGAATCATCACTTGAACCGCAGTGCCCGCGCTGACTGCCGATAATATCGCGTGTGCCATACCACCGGTTACCTGGACGTCGCGCTCCGGCGATTCTTCTCGGCGTCATGCGCCGCCGATCGTCTGGACGCCGCGTGCCGCTGGCTGGACGTCTTGTGCTGCCGATTGCACCGCGTGCACGCAGTGCGCCACCGATCGTTTGCTACCGCAGCGGCGGCTTGGAACCTGGTCTTTCCCAAGGGTAAGATGATTTTCCTTTCCCTTGCTACATGTTCCCAGCAGAGTGGCCAGGCGACCGGGACGGGCGGCGCGAGCGGATCGTGCGGGCAAACCGGGCGAGCGGCGACGACGGTCGAGCAGAGCAAGCAGCAAGCACCCAAGTGGCGCGGGCCACGACAGCGACCGTGATGCAGGCCGACGAACTGACGACCAGAAATTTGCGCCTTGTTCTTCTCAGTCGAACGAGAATACAGATATTCAGTAGGTGTACATAGCCTCAGGGGCAGTTTGGTCTTGTCTAATGTCTATAAATGAGAAAAGAAAAAAGAAAATCAATAAAAAGAGGAAATGGCATGGTAATCAAGGGGTCAATGAGCTGAGTGGCAATTTTGCGAAGCCAACCTCGAAAGTGGCAATTTTGAGAAGCCACTTATTGAAAGTGGCAAATATCCAAATTTCTCGCTAACACAAGACCACTTTGGAATATCTCTTGGACGGGGATGGGGGTCGAGCTGACTTGCGGGTCCCGCCTGCCAGCTCACCAGTCGTTGCTTCACTCTGAACGGTGCCCTGCACTTGCACTGGTTCAGCTTCGTCAGTCTGCTTCAGCTTACGCTTCTCTTCTTCAGCGTGTTGCGTTTGGGGCGTGACGCTCGGCAAGGATCTCTCATCGCTGAGGCAACCTCGGTTCATACCTGGATGCTCAAGCATTGCCGGAGAGAGAAGCGCTCTGCTGCAGCGCCGCTGCGAGACAACGGAATAGAAGATCTGCAGCACGACCTGAGCAATCAGATCATTTGGGAATTGCTGATTGCCTGGAGGAAGGGCCTGACATCGAGGGTGCAGCTTTGGCCGGAGGTCCATGATTCATCACCTGGAAATTCAATTTGTTCCTTTGCTTCCTTCTGTTAGACCGACTGTAAAGTTACCTGCTAGGACAGCAATTGTTGAATCTTCCGGAAAGGAAACAAGGCGTGCCAAATCAATTAAATATGAGGACAAGGGCATTTGGTCCATATGAAAATACGGGCACGAATATGACAGTGGTATTGACAAGTGTTTATGCTCAGGTGGTCATAGTGGCATTCTTTGAAGCATGCAGAAGTTGGAGTGGCATTTATCAAATTAAACCATTAAATGTCTGTACTACTAGTATTAGTAATACAGGCAACTGAAACTATTGAAATGCTCATTCAATTTCTAGTGTTTAAACTAAGAGCCTTCTTTTATTCACTCTAGGAGCATCATGGTTTTGGTTTACTTTCTATGCATCATAGGAAACAGGAAAATGGAAGCGTAGGATTGGGTGGACTAGGCCGGGAAAATTCCTTCCCATGCTCGTCAGAACAGTGGTTGGATGGAACACCTCCAGTCTATAATGGGTGATCTTCCTACCAGATTTGTCCTTTTTAGATATAACTACACACATGCCAGTATGCACGGTGGCATCGGTGAACATGGGACAAAATGTTGGTACCGATCTAGACTCCTAGACTGACCCACTAAGTTCAGTGACCTAAATATGCAAGTTTGGAGTTCAGATACATACTTGAACCAGCAGTACGTGTTCAGTGATCCATATGTAATTTGCAACGTGTTCAGTGATCCATGTGTAATTTGCTCCACGGAAATTTACAAAAATTATGCAGCCTAAGGGAGGGAAAAGAAAACCTGAAAATTTGTCAGATGAGTTGTGTGCTTGTCTGGATCTCCTCTTCAGCCTTCCCTTGGTCCTCCTCCACCATATTTTCATCACCCCATATTCGGATTTCCAGTGTGGGGTGGTTCGGAAGGAGAGTAACTGCGCTCCTGATGGCGTCCTCCGATGCTTCCACCTCCCGAACCGTGGCACCACCGCAAATGATCTTCACGGTAACATGCATAAGGGAAGAGAGGTGCTGGATGCCAAAATCAAGATCCTTGCCTGCGTCTAATGGAACCTCCAGCTTCTCAAGACTCGGCATGGCCCCAGCTTCAAATATCAGTCCTTTGCCATTGCTCCAGCAGGTGAAGCGGAAATCCTTCAGGCATATGAACATGTTGCTGCTTATAACGAGTCTTTGTTTTTGAGCAGATGATTCTGATGACAAACACAGAAGCAGCAAAGCAGGTAACCCTCCAAGGATCTCTAATGCCTCCTCTTCTACAGGGTTAATATTGATATCTAGGTACGAGAGGTTGTCAAGTGACGCGATCCAAACTGGAACTCTGGGAAAGAAATAGTACGCGTCCATCTGAAATTTCTGGAGGAGATGAGGGGATGGGAACCAAGAATCCAGCAAGAATTCTATGGAATAACCATACATTTCTTTTAGAGGAATGGAATAACCATAGTCACTCTTAATGCATAGAGACCGAAGGTTGAGTCTACCCAGTTTACAGAGCGATGAGACCACGTTCTCCACAAAAATTTCTTTGTTACCGTGTGTATCGATGATGCACCAGCGCAGCCCAAGAATCCTCAATTTAGTCAGGCTGCCCAATTCCAGCAAAGAAGATGCCAAACTGTCCCACTTGACTTTGATCTCTCTTAGCTCCTGAAGAGCATGCAGATTCCCAATTCCTTCAGGTAATTCAAGATTATTGACATGCAAACATGTCATATTTTGCAGTTGAACAATGCTTTTGGGCAATTTTCGTATCTTTGTCCATCTTATATCCAGAGTCTGCAAATGCTGTAGTTCTCCTAATTGCTCTGGGAATGCAGAAATGCTTCTGACATCGAGCCGCAAATACTTCAACTGACAAAGAGTCCTTACATGTTCAATAAAACTGCTTTCCATGTCCTCACCATTTTCTATATCAAGTACTCGCAGAACTCTAAACTTCGAAAGAGGAGGCATCTGTTCAGCATACCCAAATACACTGAGAGACCGGCAATGAGAAATGATCGCTGTTGATGGAACTGCGATGTGCTCTTGGGAATAACAGTTCAGAGATAGTCTACGAATCTTATGTTGTAGCACTAATTCCTGATTTTGGCCACCAAAGAAGGTAACAAAATTTTCTTCAATTGACTTGGATATAAGAAGATCAAGAATCATATCATGGACTCGGCATGAATAAACTCGACCATCATATTGAATTCTCACTGGCTGAACCATACTTCTATTGATAAGGTCACTGAAATACCCATCTCCTATCTCCTCCAAATCTTGTCCACCCTCCGTATTAATAAATCCTTCAGCAATCCACCTCCTTATCAATTGATCCCTCTTAATCTCACAGTCTTCTGGAAATATACTCAGGTATAGTAAACATGTCTTTAAATGATGGGGAAGATCATCATAGCTGAGGGATAATATTTTTCTCATCTCTTCTACACCGGGATCTTTTTCCAGTGTCGAACCGATTGAGTTATATACCCTCTCCCATTCTTCATTTGTACTAGCTTTATTAGCCAGCAAGCTAGCCACTGTAATAATCGCCAAGGGTGAACCACCACATTTCTTCAATATCTCTGAGGAGACTTCTTCCAACTTAGGAGGGCACATATCTCCCGAGCCAAATATACGTTTCAAAAATAAACTCTTAGAGTTGGCTTCAGTAAGAGGCATTATTTCATAGACATGATCATGCTGAGGAGAGCAACATGACTTGGCTATAGTAATACTGCGAGTTGTTGTCATTATTTTGCTCCCAACATCATTTGGAAACAAAGCACACTTGATAATCTTCCATGCTTGATTACTCCAAATATCATCAATGATGACAAAATACCTACAATAGGAAAATTTAAATGCCTACTCCATAAAAGCTATTATAAATGAAGAAGTGTTAACAACATAAAAATGGCACACCTCCTGAATGCCAAATGATAAAGCTTGTAGGATAATTTCCAGAGCAATTAAATAGGAGTATATAAACTATAAAGTGAGACCATTGCAGTAGCTGCACCCTTTATTTCCTCAATGAACATATATATTGAAATGGAGTTTCCCAAGGCTGGGCATGGATATAGTGAAACAGAGGAGGATGCAGTAACTAAGTAAGGAAAAATGCTTCTGTGCTACACAAAGAACGTGAGCTTCAGGAATCTTTTTTTTTTGCGAGTCGAACCAGGATTGTACAATTATCAGTTAATTGGGTACTGGATCACTTCTATTTTATATGTCACTAATGATAATTATCCCCTAAAGTTCTACCGTAGAAACAAGTGAAAATGCGAAGTTCCTAAATCCCCCTGAAACCAAAACCAGAGTAATCATAAACAGAATGAAATATGGTCGCCTGCTCAGTATATCTGCCTTTCTCTACAAGCAGAAAAACATTTTTCTGTTCTATATTTAATTTAAATTGAAAAACAGTAGAAACTAATAGAATGTGTTATATATGTACACCCAGCAAATCAAACAAGTGTTTAAGCAACTGAATAGATGTGGACATTGATCCAAGTATGATGGGATCCATCCAAAATTTATGAGTACCTTTTGTTCTTTAGAAATTCTCGGATTGCATTGATGAGCTTTTCCTCATCCCAGACATCTATGTTAGCGTACTCCTGCTGGCTGACTTGAGAGAGTATACTTCTTAGGATCTTCTTCACATCAGGCTGCTGCGACAAAGAAACAAAAGCTCGACACTGGAACTGGCCTTCCAGTTTACGGTACACCTCATTCGCAAGTGTAGTTTTACCGAGGCCCCCAGAACCCACAATTGATATCACCTTTTGCTGCTGCACCAATGCACCCACCCCCTCCATTACCGAAAAAGGGTTTCCCCCCGCTTTATAAATAAAGCACCAACACTTACATCCAAGAACCGATACAAACGCACGCCACACAACCCAAGGCAAGAAACAAGAATGCCGGGCACCGACACACAACTTCAACGACTACCACAAGATGAGAGATTGTCCGGGAAGAAGTGCAACGGACCACGCCGGACCGAGGGTTCCAAGACGATGCCTCCAAGAAGGGCACGACCACGGACCGTCGCCATCGTCCGATCCAAAGATCAGGTTTTCACCCGGAACACGACGGGAGGAGTGAGAGCACCACGACGGAGCCTACAGGGAGGAACACGACATCCACGGACGCCGCCACCGTCGACCCGTGTACGGACAGGTAAGTGATGAACCCCGGTGCTCCACCCTACCGCTGCATCCCCGGTCGGCCAACCACCTGCAACCATGCCACCCAAGCTGCACCCCCTCCATTAGGCACTTGATGAGCTCGTCTCTTGGCTTGTCAATACCGACGAGCCCGTCTGGCTCAGCATAGAGCGAAGGAAGACGAGGGTCAATGGCCCTTGAGATGCGATGCTCAAAGGTGCGCTCATCGAGCTTATACCTCATACGTCGCTTGCTTGCATCTTCAACACGTGCCTTGAGCCCCTGGATTTGGCTGGATATTTGATGGCGCCCCCTCAGTGCCTTGAGCTGCTGGATCACATTTTGGACAAGCCCTGCTCTCTTAGCAATGTCAGTTTGGCCAAGGCTTTTCATAAAGTCGTCTATGCAATCCTCAATATCATAAGACATCTCCCGGACTTGGTCCCTCCATTCCTTTGTCTGCACATCAAGATCACGGTCCACCTCTGCCAGCCTCTGAAGGAGCGCGTTCATGCTGCTCAGCTCATCTTTCATGAACTCCACCTCCCTGTGCACACCTTTCAGCTTTGCGTACTCCTCCCCAAGCAGGGTGGTGAGCTTGCCGATGACAGAGGTCATCACCCCTGCCAAGGCGCTCACCATCTGTTGGACGCTTATGAGTGTAGCTACCAAGATGCCCAGTTTTGCAGAAAATGGCCACAAGCTTCAGCACGATTAGCAAACACCTGCTGATATATGTATGTATCATCAGAGAGGTAGGTCTGTAGGTATCATACTGAATGACAACCATAACTACAATCGTAACTTCATAAGCGCCAATTGCCAACCTAAATACACAAGAATGCTAGAAAAGTACATAAACCTAATTTCACAATTTAGTAAAAAGGAAAAACCACTCAATGTCACAGTCAATTCAGGATGCACATGCAAACTTGCAATTTCTATCAGAATTCAGTCACTCTGCAAATGACATAATAACTGTACTAAAGAAGTAGACATGAACTCTTGGTACATAGACACATGAATAAATGATAATCATGCTATTTATCCAATTGTACCAGATTCAGTCGAACCATTGCTAGAATATAAGATCTAGAATTATGGGTTAAAATACCTTTGAGTTGCTACGCTAACTGATTAAGTCTACTAGAACTAGATTTAGGAATCGAGTCGCATGATTCATGGAAGTTACTTTATGCCTTTTGAAAGCATCAATTCATGCACAATACAACAAATTGTAGAGCCCCCAATTTTGGGACACACTAAACCGCCAACCCCATACAACTAAACTTGCCATCTAAAATGTTCACAAATGCCAACCGCTCCCAGCGAACGTTCGGCAGATATTGCGGTTCAGCCAGTATTTAGTTGTAGCCCGCTAGCAAATAAGGATCAGTTCGTGTCTGCATATACATAAGTTGTGCTTTTTTTTTGACTGTACATAGTAGGGCAAAAATTGTGCTTTCTTGATCATCAAGAGTAAACTAATTGGTCTGCGTAGATAGTAGCGACTAGCGATATAGTCATCAGAGGGTTAAAGAACAGTGAAATGCAGAACTTGTCAAATTTTTCAAAGCAAACATACCCGTACCAAGTAGTATGCATCATGAACATGTCAACTATGATAACTGGTTAATAAAGATTGCTTTTATTATACAAAATCTCCCTGTGAAGAAGCAGGCTAGCAGGTAAACAGTTGCTTTTATTATTGTTGTCACCTTAATTTCAGTAAGATCTATGGTGTCAACTATGACAGTACGATGGTAGCAGATTAGCGGGTACACAATTGGTTTTATCCAGCAAGATCCATGTGAAGAAACACACCACTTACTACACCGCGGTGCCACCACACTAATGCTTCTAAAACACCAACAAATTTCACTGCAGAAGCTGACAAGTAGAGCAGGGTAGCTCACAGTCCATACCTATTCGATGGAAGTCAGGCGAGCACCGCCGCCGGCGAGATCAACAAATCCGCAGCGGCGACCGCGAGAGACCCCACTGGAGCCGAGAGCGGGAGCCGCCCGTTTCTGCGATGGGCGCAGAGGTCGTGGTGGTGCCGGCGGCTGTTAGAATTAATGGGCTAGGCCCATAACAATTCTGAAATCTCAAAGCCCATGTGTAAAATGGCAAGTGGTGGTGCTAAGTTTAGTCCCACCTTGGAAGTTGAAGAAGAGTTGGACCTCTTTATATAGTGGGTTCTCTCTACCACTCTAAGTGGTGTGTGAGAAGAGAAAGGGAAAACCACGCGCGCGTGCACGCTCGCTCGCCTGGCTGGGCATGCGACATGCGCGTGAATGGTTTGCCGAAATCCGGTCCGTCTCCTTGCAGGAGCGCAGCTTCCTTTTGCCGTTTTATTTTTTATGTCTTGGCAGACAAGTTTTTGATTTCTTGTCCGGTAAGTATACGAATTAGAAACCGAGTCGGTTTGGGATTGTGGTCGCGACACAATACCGCCTCTGGTCCTAATATATATACAGCTACCGGCTGCGGCCAGAGACACACCGAAAAACACCTAGGGTTTTGCCTCATCTCACAACTTGCGCCGCCATCGTAGTCTACTCCATCCCAAACGCCGGCGTGCATCGGCGCGTGGGAGAGCAGGTCTCCGGAACCGTTCGTCTTTGCGATCCTGCACCGGGAGAGGACGAATTAGGTTTTTGGGAAGCACTGTGCGCGACTGCTCAAATTCGTCATCACGGGTCATCTTCCGTCCAAGTCGGGCGGTGCTACTCATCGTCGTATTCATCGTCGTCAGCAGCAGATCGTCGCCAACATCGTCATCAACACTGTCGCACCCATAATAGCTAATGATCAGTACGTCCAACATCCTTTGTTCATGTCTGCTTCTACAACTATTGTTACGTGCTTGCTGCTGTTATGCATGTCTTGTTGTTCTTCTAGTTTGCTAGATTATTGCATGCTAGTATTTCTTCTAGTCATGAATTATTTACTGGAATTAATCATGAACTTGCCTAATATTCCAACAATCCAAAAACCTAATTATAGGCAATTTCCTGAGTTAACTATGGCTGGATTCGCTGATGCACTGAGGCCGGATAAGTTTACCGGTGTGCACTTTAAGAGGTGGCAGGTGAAGACCACGCTCTGGCTTACTGCTCTGAAAATTTTCCACGCTAGTGTTGGTGCTCCAGAGGGAATGACCGACGAAGATCAGAGAAAATTCCAGGAAGCCAATACTATGTTTGTGGGATGCATTCTGAGTGTTCTTGCTGTCCGTCTGTGTGATGTGTACATGCACATAAACGACGGAAAAATTCTGTGGGATGCACTGAATGCAAAATTCGGTGCAATAGATGCAGGCAGTGAACTATACATCATGGAGAGTTTTCATGACTACAAGATGGTGAATAACCGTTCTGTGGTTGAACAAGCTCATGAGATACAATGCATTGTGAAGGAACTTGAACTCCTTAAATGTGTTCTACCCGACAAATTCGTGGCTGGGTGCATGATTGCAAAGTTGCCTCCTTCATGGAGGAATTTCGCCACAACTCTGAAGCATAAGAGACAGGAGATATCAATTGAAAATCTGATTGCATCTCTTGATGTTGAAGAAAAAGCTCGGGCTAAAGATACCACTGAAAAAGGAGGTGAGGTTCAGCCTACTGCTAACATGGTGCAGATGTACCCACAGAACAAGAACAAAGGGAAGAACAAACCTGTTTCCAACAAGCCTACCAAGACTACTACCTTCAAGAAGAAGAAGTTCAACAAGGCTGAGCTAGAGTGCTACGCCTGTGGGAAGCCTGGACACTTTTCCAAGGAATGCCCTGAACGTGCAGACCGCAGAGGGAAAACAAGCTCCAAGACTGTCAACATGGTGACCGCTAGCAATACTGATGGGTATGGTAATTTACCTATTGTGCTTTCAGTATTTCAATCATCTTCATGGTGGATTGATTCGGGTGCTAATGTTCATGTGTGTGCTGACATTTCCCTGTTTACTTCTTATCAGGTCGCAAGGGATTCTTCCGTCCTAATGGGGAATGGGTCACATGCTTCTGTTCGTGGCATTGGCACGGTGGATCTGAAGTTTACTTCGGGAAAGATCGTGCAACTAAGGAACGTGCAGCATGTCCCTACTATGAACAAGAATCTAGTTAGCGGCTCCCTTCTATGTTGAGATGGTTTTAAGGTAGTTTTAGAGTCCAATAAAGTAATCATGTCAAGATTTGGACAATTTATAGGAAAAGGCTATGAGTGCGGAGACTTGTTCCGCTTTTCTCTTTCAGATTTTTGCAATAAGTCAATAAACCAAATTTGTGCTAGTGTTAATGATGATGCAAGTATTTGGCACTCTCGTTTATGTCATATTAATTTTGGTTTAATGTCTCGGCTATCCAGCATGAGTTTAATTCCGAACTTCACAGTTGCCAAAGGTTCTAAGTGCCATAGTTGTGTGCAATCTAAGCAACCTCGAAAGCCTCATAAGGCTGCCGAGGAGAGAAACTTGGCACCTCTAGAACTCATACATTCTGATCTTTGTGAGATGAATGGTGTGTTGACAAAAGGTGGAAAGAGATATTTCATGACTTTGATTGATGATGCGACTAGATTTTGCTATGTTTATTTGTTGCAAACTAAAGATGAAGCATTAGACTACTTTAAAATCTATAAAGCTGAAGTTGAAAATCAACTAGAGAGAAATATCAAGCGTCTTAGGTCCGATCGTGGTGGAGAGTATTTTCCAAAAGTTTTTGATGAATTTTGTGAGGAACATGGTATTATTCATGAGAGGACGCCTCCCTATTCACCTCAATCAAATGGAGTGGCCGAGAGGAAAAACCGCACATTGACTGACTTGGTGAATGCCATGTTAGACACTGCGGGTTTATCTAAGGCATGGTGGGGGGAGGCTCTATTGACTTCATGTCATGTCCTGAATAGAGTTCCCAACAATAATAAAGAGAAAACCCCTTATGAGGAGTGGGTTGGGAGAAAACCATCACTTTCTTATTTGCGCACTTGGGGATGTTTGGCAAAGGTCAATATTCCTATTCCTAAGAAACACAAACTTGGACCAAAGACAGTGGATTGTGTCTTTCTAGGATATGCTCAACGGAGCATTGCTTATAGGTTTTTAGTGGTAAAATCTGAAGTACCTGATATGCATGTTGATACTATAATGGAATCTCATGACGCAACATTTTTTGAGAACATATTTCCTATGAAAGATATGCATAGCATTGCTAGATTTTCTTCTGAGATAATTCCTGAATCTAGTACAACTGATGAATATTTCGAACAATCACATGAGGAAGTCCTTGAGAAGGATAACAATGAAGTTCCTAGAAGGAACAAGAGATAAAGGATTGCAAAGTCCTTTGGTGATGATTTCATTGTATACCTTGTGGACGACACACCCAAGACGATTGCAGAAGCATATGCATCTCCGGATGTAGATGATTGGAAAGAAGCTGTTCATAATGAGATGGACTCAATTCTTTATAATGGAACTTGGGAACTAACTGATAGACCATATGGTTGTAAACCTGTGGGCTGTAAGTGGGTGTTCAAAAAGAAGCTAAAGCCTGATGGTACTATTGATAAGTACAAGGCGCGGCTAGTGGCCAAGGGCTACACTCAGAAAGAAGGTGAAGATTACTTTGACACCTATTCACCCGTTGCTAGAATGACCACCATTCGAGTGTTACTTTCCTTGGCTGCCTCTTATGGTCTTATCATTCATCAAATGGATGTAAAGACAACTTTTCTCAATGGAGAGTTGGAAGAGGAGATCTATATGGATCAGCCTGACGAGTTTGTGGTAAAGGGTGAAGAGAGAAAGGTGTGCAAGTTGTTAAAATCTTTGTATGGTCTGAAACAGGCACCTAAGCAATGGCATGAGAAGTTTGAAAGAACTTTGACTTCTGCAGGATTTGTCATTAACGAGGTTGATAGGTGTGTTTACTATCGCCATGGTGGGGGCAATAGTGTCATATTATGTTTGTATGTGGACGACATACTAATCTTTGGTACAAACATTAATGCAATTAATGAGGTCAAGTCTTTTCTATCAAAAAGTTTTGACATGAAAGATCTGGGAGAAGCTGATGTAATTCTAAACATCAAACTTATTAAGGATGAGAGTGGGATTACATTAACGCAATCTCACTATGTTGAGAAGGTCTTGAACCGATTCGGTTTTATGGATAGCAAGCCTTCTCCAACACCTTATGATCCCAGCGTGACACTCAGAAAGAACAAGAAAGAAACGAGAGATCAATTAAGATACTCTCAAATTGTCGGTTCACTCATGTACTTAGCTAGCACTACAAGACCAGATATCTCTTTTGCTGTGAGCAAACTGAGTAGGTTCATGTCCAACCCGAGTGATGATCATTGGCATGCACTAGAAAGGGTCTTGCGCTATCTGAGAGGTACTATGAGTTACGGAATTACTTATTCAGGGCACCCTGCTGTGCTAGAAGGATATAGTGATTCAAATTGGATCTCCAATGTTGATGTACTTTACGCAACAAGTGGGTATGCATTTACTCATGGTGGTGGCGCAGTGTCATGGAGGTCTTGTAAGCAAACCATATTGACGAGGTCAACTATGGAAGCAGAATTAACTGCTTTGGACACAACTACTATTGAGGCAGAATGGCTGCGTGAGCTCTTGATGGACTTGCCGGTTGTTGAAAAACCTGTACCGGCTATTCTTATGAATTGTGATAACCAAACGGTTATCGCTAAAGTGAACAATTCTAAAGATAATGCAAAGTCATCAAGACACGTGAAAAGACGTTTGAAGTCTGTCAGGAAGTTGAGAAACTCCGGAGTAATAACTGTTACGTATATACAAATAGACAAAAACCTGGCAGATCCCTTTACAAAGGGACTATCACGAAATGTGATAGATATTGCATCGAGGGAGATGGGTATGAGACCCATAGATGTTACACCATAGTAGTAACCCAACCTTTGTGATCGGAGATCCCGTGAATTAGGATCTGGGAAGAACAAGCTATTGGTTAACTGAGGAGAGTAATAACTTATGATCGTCTCCAAGTGAAGATGCAAAACTCTCAGAGCTGTAAGGCTCAGATCTGTAAGGCAGGTCAGCAACATGCCTTAATGTAGTTCTATTGGCTATAATTAGCAAAGATACTGTCCTACAGAGCAGTCTTGAAAGAACACACCTATATGAGTTCTGACTGTAAACGTCGCAGTCTATGAGATTTGGGTGATCTCTAGTAAACTCACGAAGAGACCAGGGAGTATGACGTATAAGCTCCAAACCGCGGGGTAGTCTACTGGCGGTCAGGTACTGGTTAAGACTTTGAGTGAAACCTGTTCACACAAAACTAGCAATTCAAGGCATAGTCCATTGTCAAGTTGTGAATGGATGTAGCTTAAAGTTCTAGGCAGAAGTTCAACTTAACAGTCTCTGCTGAAACACTGGTATATTAAACAAGTGGTGAGAGAAGGCAAATCTCTAAATGGGTATTTGAGATCTGGTGGGGGATTGTTAGAATTAATGGGCTAGGCCCATAGCAATTCTGAAATCTCAAAGCCCATGTGTAAAATGGCAAGTGGTGGTGCTAAGTTTAGTCCCACCTTGGAAGTTGAAGAAGAGTTGGACCTCTTTATATAGTGGGTTCTCTCTACCACTCTAAGTGGTGTGTGAGAAGAGAAAGGGAAAACCACACACGCGCGCTCGCTCGCCTTGCCTGGCCTGGCCTGGCCTGGCCTGGCCGGGCCGGGCCGGGCCGGGCCGGGGCGGGGCGGGGCGAGGCGGCGCGTACATGCGACATGCGCGTGAATGGTCTGCCGAAATCCGGTCCGTCTCCTTGCAGGAGCGCAGCTTCCTTTTGCCGTTTTATTTTTTATGTCTTGGCAGACAAGTTTTTGATTTCTTGTCCGATAAGTATACGAATTAGAAACCGAGTCGGTTTGGGATTGTGGTCGCGACACAATACCGCCTCTGGTCCTAATATATATACAGCTACCGGCTGCGGCCAGAGACACACCGAAAAACACCTAGGGTTTTGCCTCATCTCACAACTTGCGCCGCCATCGTAGTCTACTCCATCCCAAACGCCGGCGTGCATCGGCGTGTGGGAGAGCAGGTCTTCGGAACCGTTCGTCTTTGCGATCCTGCACCGGGAGAGGACGAATTAGGTTTTTGGGAAGCGCTGTGCGCGACTGCTCAAATTCGTCATCACGGGTCGTCTTCCGTCCAAGTCGGGCGATGCTACTCATCGTCGTATTCATCGCCGTCAGCAGCAGATCGTCGCCAACATCGTCATCAACACTGTCGCACCCATAATAGCTAACGATCAGTACGTCCAACATCCTTTGTTCATGTCTGCTTCTACAGCTATTGTTACGTGCTTGCTGCTGTTATGCATGTCTTGCTGTTCTTCTAGTTTGCTAGATTATTGCATGCTAGTATTTCTTCTAGTCATGAATTATTTACTGGAATTAATCATGAACTTGCCTAATATTCCAACAGCGGCGGCGGCGGGGAGCGGCGACTGTGTGGAAGCGTGTGGCTTTATTTTGAGGGAGCGAGTACCTGCGGCACAGTGAGAAACTGAGAAGAGCAGTGGCCGAGATTGCTGACTGATCCACAGCTGAACTAGCTGTCTAGCTTTGACTTTGATTTTTCTTATGGAAAATTTAGGCCAGCAGCATCTCAATGATTTTTCTCCAATCACGCAGGTCATATTTTGATCATGATTTTAACTAATAAAATACTCCCTCTGAAAATGCCAAGTAACCCCATCCTCCGCTACATCATCCTTAACGCCTTTTCCGATGATCGTTTGCTTGAAATTTTTGGGTGATTGTGGTCTTGTTTCCATGGGTGGGAGTTCTTCTAGCGAGCCTATCTCCCTCATTCGTGCTAAGGAAATGGTGCAGGCGGCCTTAACAGAGGCCGGCGGCCAAAGTGGCAGCGATGGTTGTGGAATTTGGGGGTTTTGTGCCACCCATAGTTGCGCCGGTGGAGGCCAGGCTAGCAGTTATGGCTGCTACCTCTCCCTCTCCCCGCGCGGTTGAAAGTGAGGCATGTGGCAAAAGCTATGAGCTCCCGGGGAGTTTGCATTCGCAATCGAATTCTTTAGATGTGATGCCTGTTTTGGAATATAAGGGGGTTCGGGCACGTAGGTTGCAAGACGCTATTAAAAGATCATATGCATTGTGAAGTGATAGATGACGTTGCATTACATGAAACGATCAAATCTTCATTCTGTCATCTTGATCTTGTTTCGATTGATCCTCTTGAACGCTATTTTTGGCGCAATGTTCCGGCCATTGGCCACTGATGCGGAGCATCCTTCCATCATCCTCATGGACTCTACACCAACACATCAAGCACCATGTGGGCCCATGACAAGAGCTCAAGCACGTGCAATGGAAATCAAGGTGAACTCCTTCCTACTTGACATGCATGTGGATACAAGTGAAACTTGGTTGCTACCTCACCAAAATGCTCTATCTATCATTAGGTACGAAGAAGGACACTCACAAGCAGCTAAGGAGCACCACCAAGGAGGAGGGGAAGCACCCCAAGTCGCCAAGGAGGAAGAAGGAGGCCAAAGGCAGCAAGACTGGAAGTCCCAGGAGAACCCGTGCGCACGGGCCCCCGAGACCCCGTGCCCACGCGCTACACAGGGAGCTACGGTTGTAGCACCCCGTGCAGACGGGACCTGTCGGAGTAATGGGCCACGGGTAGCCTCACCCGAGTCCCTGAGCCTTTCAAGATTTTGGGCCGGCTCCGCCCCACAAGACTTCAGAATAAAGCGCCGTCTTCCGGTGGCCGGCTGGCTCAACGGCCGGCTGTCCGAAGACGGCTGTGCGCCAGCAGACGACACCAAGACAGGCCGACTCCTAGCAGACGGCCTCCGAAGAGGCCGGCTTCTAGCAGGCGGCCACCCAGCGCCCTCAGAGTCTGCGCCCCTCATCAAGAGGACAAGAGTGGGTGAGGCTACAGTGTAGCCCCTCACCCTCGAATCCTGGGCTTGGCATGGCTACAGTGCCCCGTATAGGCGGAGATCTTCGCACGATGCGGTACTATTGCCACTTCCCCGTTGACGTCATTCCTGACAGGCGGAGCCCTGTTCCCACGACGGCTTGTCGGTACAGCCCGCGGGCGGCGGGCCCTACTAGGTAGTGAGAGCCCGGAAGACGACGGAGGTCGGACCAGCCAGACCTGAGGGAGGCCGGCTTCCAGCAGGCGACCAGTTCCTCCCTCGGGGCCCGTGAACCATTAACCAGATAAGACGTGGTGTGGCAACAGTGATCTCCCACCAGGCGGCGGGACTGTAGCCACACTCCACTGACCAAGCCTACGTCATTAGCAGCACGACTATAGTGATCAGCCACCAACCAGACCCGCCAGCGACGGGGACGACCTATCAGCTCCGTACCAGACCAGTCGACGGGGCCCACCAGGCGGCGGGCCCCAGCTGCCGTCGGAGAAGACGGTGACCAGAGACACTGACAGCCGGGTCCAGCACCCGGCTAGATTACCATTGTACCCCTGGGGGGTAGGCCTATATAAACCCCCCAGGGCACCCATGCAAAGGGTTCCCAACCTATTAGAACTAGCTCCCACCCTAGAGGAAGAAGAGAGCTAGCCCTGCCTCCTTCTGCCTCTAGCATACAGCTCAAGGAGCACCATTGTATTCACTAGTGCCTTAGTGATCATGCGGAGACCCCGCAGAGCAGGACTAGGGGTGTTATCTCCTAGGAGAGCACCAAACCTGGGTAAAGTGCGCCGGCGTTCGTGTCTATGCCTCATCCCGCTTCCAGGCACCGACGACGTTCTACCCGCTCCCACCATGATAAGCCATCCTTTGGCATATGTCGCACCCAACCCCCGACATTTGGCGCCCACCATGGGGCGAGGCGCACCGTCGTCCGGAGACCTGTTCTGGACGGGAACCTTGTTCCTTCCTGGCGAGCGCAGCCAGCCCGACACGCCCGACGGTGTCAGCCTCGACGCGCTGCATGGTGCAGAGATCGCCTGCGCGATGAGCTGCCTCGCCGACCTTGTTGGCGAGATCCGCCGCTCTGACGAGCCTGCCTCCGACGCAGGCACCGACTGCCCCGAGAGCCGCCTCGTCAGCCTCCTCGACCAGCTTCACGTCACCAGCGAGCCTGCCGTGGACTTGGAGTCTGTTGGCTCGACCGACCCGATGATCATCGATTTCGACACGGCGTCGCTTGACGCGTTCCCCACCAACGTGGTGGTCTACGACGAGCCGCCTCCTCGCGAGCACAGCGGCGAAAGCACCGTCACGGAGGTGCTTGTCATCAACAGTGGTGAGCACTCAGACGGAGGCGTCCGAGACCCACTCGATGCGGCGCTGCGAGACTTGTCAGCGCCCATCCCGGAAGACGTAGACGCTGAGACGCTGGAAGCACGCCACGTCCAGCTCGTCGAAAGCGCCAACCGACTAGCCAGCATGCGACGCCTCTCGGAAGCCTACCGGCGCGAGATGGACCGAGCTGTCGGCGGCACGCCGGCTCCTGAGGGGCCTAGCCGCATCGGCTCGATCTGGCAGTGTGGCGCGACCATCGCCAACATGTTCGGGACGGATCGTCCCATCTACACCACGCCTGCGGAGAACATCCGGGCTGCCCAGGCGGTGACGGATGAGCTGGACAAGTACGAGGGCGACGAGTGTCGCCACATGACGAAGCGAGTCCAGCAGCTCCTTGACACGGCAGCCGAGCAGCACGAAGTTGGCTGCCGCGCCGAAGTGCCCGTCCGGCGGAACGACGAACCGCCCCTTCGCCAGGATCACGGCGCGACATCCTGGACGCCGACTGGTGGCGCCTGTGGAAGAAGAGGCAATGAGCTGGCTGCCAGCTACAGTCGGACTCACCTCTCCATTGAGCGTGACGCAGATGGCCGCCCTCGAGCAGTGGAGCAGCGAGGTGACCCACCTCCCCCTCCGCCTCGCGGAGAAAGGCACCCCACTCCGCCGCCTGTCACGCACCCGACACTCGGCGACCGCCTTGGCCGCCGAGAAGGAGTCGGAGAGAATGATGCCCGCCATCGGATCGACCGCCTCAACCAATCCCTAGCGCTAGAAGAAGAAGACGCATTGGGCCTGTCCTGTTTCGGCCCACGAATCTGAGATGAGCCCTTCCCTAAAGGGTTCACGCTCCCAAGAGATACGCCCAAGTACACCGGCTCCGTGAAGCCGGAGGACTGGCTGGTCGACTACTCCACGACCGTCAGCATAGCAAATGGCAACAAGCCCGTTGCTGTGAAGTACGTCCCAGTCATGCTCCAGGGCACAGCCCGGACGTGGCTTAACAGCCTGAAGCCCCGCAGCATCAACAACTGGGTCGATTTCACTGAAGCCTTCATCCGCAACTTCACCAGCACGTACAAGCAGCCTCCCAAGCCCCATAAGCTCTCCTTGTGCGTCCAAGGGCCCAGTGAATCGACTCGCGACTATCTCACGCGCTGGGCCGATCTGTGCAATTCCTGCGAAGGCGTGCACGAGGTGTAAGCCATCGAGTACTTCACCGCCGGGTGCCGAGAGGGCACCCTCCTCAAGCACCGACTTCTCTGCGACGAGCCTGCGACTCTCGACGAACTGTTGATCATCGCTTACAAGCACGCCACGGCCGATTCCTCCATGAAGGCGGAGATCCTAGTTGATGCATCCGACAAGGTAGCTCCTCAGGCTCCTCGGACTCCGGCTGGTGACACCAGTCGGCGACAGCAACCAAGCGACAACAAGTGCAAGGCCATGCAGCCGACTTCCACCAGCCGGCAGGTGGCGACAGTCGAAAACCAGCAGCCGGAAGGGCAGCCTCCTCCCAAGCGTAAGAAGGGCGTCAAGCCCAATTGGTTGCCCGCCTTCTCATACGAGCAGACTCTTGATGCACCCTGCGAGTTCCATAGTGGTGCGAAGCCGTCCAACCACACCACTCGGAAGTGCCAGTGGCTCACCAGAATCGCCAAGGGAGATGGACTCCTACCTCCTACGCCTGCCGGCCCGCCGCCTCCTCGGCCCCAGCAGCCGGCGGCCCGGCCAGTCGGCTCCATACAAGATGAGTATCCAGAGGAGCATAGAGCCTACGTTGTGTTCACCAGTGTGGCCGATGACAGATGCAGCAGACGTCAGCAACAACAAGAAGTACAAGCAGTGGCATCAAATACTCCAGAGTTCATGCATTGGTCCGAGAAGCCCATTAGTTGGAGCAGGGCTGACCACCCAAAGGTGATGCCCTCCCTTGGCTCTTATGCCCTGGTCTTAGATGCCACCTTCACAACAGAGAGGCGGGCAGCTCGTTTCTCCAGAGTCCTGATAGATGGCGGCAGCAGCATCTGTACCGTGACACAATGGAGAAATTGGGAATCAAGCAGAAGCAGCTTCACCCCAGTCGGACTGTATTCCATGGCATAGTCCCTGGCCTTTCCTGCTCACCAATCGGCAAGACCCAGATTGATGTTCTCTTTGGAGACAAGAATCACTTCCGCCGAGAGCCAGTTTGGTTTGAAGTGGTGGACATTGAGAGCCCCTACCATGCGCTACTTGGCCGGCCTGCTCTGGCCAAGTTCATGGCAGTCCCCCACTATGCTTACCTCAAGATGAAGATGCTGACTACCAAGGGAATCCTGGCCATAGTCGGAGACTACAAGAAGTCGTCCACCTGTGCGGCAGACAGCAGCCGGCTGGCTGAGTCCCTTGTGATTGCAGCTGAGAAGCGGCTCCTTGACCGGGTTGTGGCGATGGCAGGCAAGAAGCCGAAATGTCACCCATCCCCAAGGAGTCGGAAGTTGAGGGCTCGTTCAAGCCGGCGAAGGAAACAAAGAAGATACTCTTGGATCCGGAGCACCCGGAGAGGCACGCTGTCATAGGTGCAAACCTTCACATCAAATAGGAAAGCGAGCTTGTCGATTTCCTCTGTGAGAATCGTGACATCTTTGCATGGTCTCCCAAAGACATGTCGGGTGTTCCGACGGATTTTGCCAAGCACAAGTTACATGTCCAACCTGACGCCAAGCCGGTCAGGCAGCCCTTGCACCGCCTGTCAGAAGAAAAGAGAAGAATTGTCGTAGAAGAGATAGCCCGGTTTCTAGCAGCCGGCTTTATCATGGAAGTATTTTTCCCAGAATGGTTGGCCAATCTAGTTCTTGTGCTAAAGAAGAACAAGCAGTGGCGCATGTGTATTGATTATACCAGCCTCAACAAGCTTGCCCCAAAGATCCCTTTGCCTTGCCAAGAATTGACCAAGTGATAGACTCCACAGCCGGATGCAAGCTGTTGAGTTTCCTGGATGCGTACTCAGGGTACCACCAGATCAAGCTGAACCCGACCGACAGGCTGAAGACCGCCTTCATCATGCCATCCAGAGCCTTCTGCTACCTGACCATGACGTTCGGCTTGCGAAATGCCGGTGCCACGTTTCAGCGTTGCATGCAGAAGTGTCTCCTCAAGAAATTCGGCAGAAACGCCCACGTTTATGTGGACGATGTGGTGGTGAAGACGGAGAAGCGTGGCACGCTGCTGGAAGACCTAAAGGAGACACTTGAGAACCTACGCCGATTTCAGATCAAGCTCAACCTGGAGAAATGCGTCTTCGGAGTACCAGCCGGCTAGCTTCTCGGCTTCCTGGTCTCAAAGCGGGGCATAGAGTGTAACCCTGTGAAGATCAAGGCCATTGAGAAGATGGAGGTGCCCACCCGACTGCTAGACGTGCAGAAGTTCACCGGTTGCCTGGCATCAATCAGCCGTTTCATCAGTCGGCTGGGCGAGAAGGCTCTTCCCCTGTACCAGCTCATGAAGAAGACCACTTTTTTTGAGTGGAACGACAAGGCGGACGAAGATTTTCTCCAGCTCAAGAAGATGTTGACCACCCCGCCTATCCTGGTGGCTCCGACTGATAAAGAGCCCATGCTCCTCTACATCACCGCCACCAGTCGGGTGGTCAGCACAGTCATAGTGGCGGAACGCAAGGAGGAGGGCAGAGCATTGCCGGTCCAGAGGCCGGTGTATTACTTGAGTGAAGTATTGTCCGCCTCCAAGCAAAACTACCCCCACTATCAGAAGATGTGTTATGACATGCACTTTGCCGCCAAGAAGCTGAAGCCTTACTTTCAAGAGCACCCAATTGCTGTTGTCTGCACTGCTCTGCTTGCTGAGATCATTGGAAGCCGAGATGCCTCAGGTCGAGTGGCCAAATGGGCCATTGATCTGCCCCCCTACACCATTTACTACCAGCCTCGCACCGCCATCAAGTCACAAGCACTGTCCGACTTCCTCGTTGACTGGACCGAGACCCAGTACCTGCCACCAGCGCCAGACTCTACCCATTGGCGGATGCACTTTGATGGTTCAAAGATGCGCATCGGTCTGGGAGTCGGCATCATCCTTACCTCTCCCAAGGGTGACAAGCTCAGATATGTGCTGCAAATCCACTTTGCCGCCTCCAACAACATAGCTGAATATGAGGCACTCATACACGGGCTCCGGCTTGCCAAGGAACTCGGCATTCACTGGATCCTGTGTTATGGTGACTCCGACTTGGTGGTCCAGCAGTCGTTAGGCGACTGGGATGCCAAAGATGCAAATATGGCAAGCTACCGCTTCCTCGTGCAGCAACTCAACGGATACTTTGAGGGGTGCGAGTTCCTCCATGTACCAAGAAACGACAACGAGCAAGCAGATGCCCTGGCACGGATCGTCTCCACCCGGCAAGCAATACCAGCTGGCGTCGCCCTACAGCGCCTCCTTAAGCCGTCTGTCAAGCTGTCACCAGAGTCCGACTCCATCTTCATACCGGCCCCTCCTGACGCAGTCGGATCCGACTTGAGGGCCCAGAAGCCGGCGCGGGGACTTCGGCAGGCGGCCCGGGGAATGCAGCCGTCGCACCCGGTCCAGGGACTTCAGAGCCCGGCCCGGGGATTGCAGCAGTCGGCCCGGGGACTTCTTCAACTCAACAGGCGGCAGCCAACTCCAACCCACCGCCTCCCGGCCCAACCGCCCTTGTACAAGTTGCAGTTGTGGCAGTTGAAGAAATAGCAGCACCTTCATGGGCTCAACCCATCCTCAACTTTCTGGTGAACAAAGAGTTGGCGACTGATGAGATCCTAGCCCGACAAGTGCAACAGCGGGCAGCAGCATACACCATCATCAACAAAGAACTGGTGCGGCGCGGTGTCACTAGTGTGTACCAGCGCTACGTGGAGCCGGACCAAGGCCAAGCAATCCTCAAGGATATCCACCAAGGCGAATGTGGTCACCAGCGGCTTCAAGATCACTTGTTGCCAAAGCTTTCCGCCATGGTTTCTTCTGGCCGACTGCTCTAGAAGACGCCAAAGAGTTGGTCCAGAAGTGTAAAGGGTGCCAGAAGTTCTGCTCGAAGCCACACTTGCCAGCTTCCGTGCTCAAGACAATTCCCATTTCCTGGCCCTTTGCCGTTTGGGGGCTGGACATGGTAGGGCCATTCAAGACGGCTCACGGAGGCATGACTCATTTGCTTGTCACCATGGACAAGTTCACCAAGTGGATAGAAGCAAAGCCAATCAAGAAGCTAAATGGGCCGACTGCCGTGACTTTCATCGCCGACATCACCACTCGGTACGGCATACCACACAACATCATCACCGACAACGGCACAAACTTTGCCAAAGGAGCCTTGGCTCGTTTCTGCGTGATGCAGGGCATCCGACTGGACTTAGCGTCTGTTGCCCATCCGCAGTCAAACGGCCAAGTGGAGCGAGCAAACAGCCTCATTTTGTCCGGCATCAAGCCTTGACTGGTCAAGCCTCTAGAGCATTCGACCGGCTACTGGCTCGATGAGCTGTCGGCCGTCCTCTGGAGCCTGTGCATAACTCCAAACAAGTCGACCGACTTCACGCCCTTCTTCCCCGTCTACGATGCTGAAGCCGTCATCCCGACGGACATAGAATTTGACTCCCCACGAGTCACCATGTACACCCAGGCGGACACCAAGGAGGCACGAGAAGACGGTGTCGATCTACTGGAAGAGGGCCAACTATTGGCACTCAGCCGGTCCGCCATCTACCAGTAGAGTCTGCGCCAATACTACAACCGCAAAGTGAAGCCGAGATCCTTCCAAGAGGGAGACCTTGTGCTCCGGCTGATCCAGCGAATAGCCGGCCAACACAAGCTCTCGGCACCTTGGGAAGGCCCTTTTATCGTCAGCAAAGTGCTGGGCAACGGTTCCTACTACCTGATCGACTGCTCAGAAGCCCAGAGCACGCAAAAGAGATGACTCAGGCAAGGAGACGGAGAGGCCATGGAACACAAACCTCCTTCGAAGATTTTACAGTTAAATGCAGTATGTATCACGCTACCTTTTGTATTAAGTACAAAGACTCCGGGTCCCTCGGGGACTACCCTCTTTTATCTATATGATAAGTGTTATGCCTATGAATGTGTTGTTTTATTATTCCGCCTGGCACCGGGTTCGACCAGTCGGCCCGGAGGCTTGCCGCCTTCTGCTATATGCCGTTTCCTGCAGTCGGACAAATAGTGTGTGAGCACCAAAAAATTTCTCCTATCAGAAGCCGCAGCTCGCAGAGCGACTGTACGGTGGGCAGGGGTTGCAAGCAATGCCCACATGAAAAAACAGCTGGGGCCGGCATCCCGCCTTTTCGGCCGGCTGTCGAGCAGCCGGTCGGCCGGCTTCTGCTTACCTTGCCAACACTCCAAACGGCTAAGTACTTGCCTCTCCCGTAAATAGCTAAGTACTCAACCCAGCCGCAGTCCGCAGAGTGGCTGTTTGGCTGGCAAGAGGATAGCCAAGGGAGGGCGGCAAAGGAAAAAAGCAAGGAGCAGAAAGCAAGAAAAGTCAGAAGCCGGCAATCAAAGCATAATTTGCGACAAAGGATATTTACATAGCAAAAGGCCCATTGGCCAGCATTCAACAAAGTTTGATATACACCCCACGGGTGGAATTGTGCAAATATAATCAAAGTTTGTCGAGACTAATGAGCAGAAAAATAAAAGACAATAGCCCAAGGAGCGGCAGAGGGTTCCGGCTGGACGGTGGAGTCGGTGGCGCCGGTTGGGGCAGCGGAGGATTCCGACTGGATGGCGGAGTCAGTGGCACCGGTCGGAGCAGTGGACGGCTGGATGGTAGAGTCGGCGGCGCTAGTTAGTGGAACGGGCGGCTGGTCAGTCTCCGCCTGGCCGCCTCCAGCAGCAGTCGGCGCACTTGAGCGCGGGTCGTTGCTCGAGGCATGGTCAGGTTGAGGCTGGCCATCTGCTCCAACCTCCGGCGCGTCCTCCTCGCTTTCCTCGTCCTCCGCCTCCTCCCCTTCATTGCTGGAATCGATCACCTCGGCCAAGTCCTCGCTATCCTCCGGGTTCAGCCCGAACCACTCCAGCGGCGCCTCGGCGCCCTCGTCAACCACCTCTGGGATGAAGACGCTGGTGTCGGTGTAGTCGGCGATCGCTGCCGCTCGCTTGACAAGGTCGCCCTCGACCGCCACCAGCTCCTCCTGCGCCTCCAGCCGAAACGTGGTCAGCCGGGCTAGATCTAGCCCATGGTACCACGCCTTGACGAATTCCAAAGCTCGACGCGCTCCAGCCCAGGCCGAGGAGCCCTTCCAGGCCTCCAGGCGACCGGCCGCCACCTCCAGCAAGTCGGCAGTCCGATTGGGTGTGCGCAGAGCCGACATGCCTGGCCAGAGGGCAGAGATCGACTGGGCCCCGACGCGTTAAAGTCGGCACAGCATCTGGTGAGCCGGCCAAATGCGGGCTTGGATGCTGATGAGCTGCTCGTTGAGGGTTCGGGGAGCGTCGACGGCAATCTGCACGCCTTCCGCTCTCCGCTCCTGATGATGAGCCTCAATGGCCTAGTTAGCGGCGACGGAGTGGCCTGGGAAGAAGTCTGTTTGGACGAAGGGCAAGGAAGCCAGAGGTTAGAAGCCAGCAGTCGGCCTGAATGGGGGCCGGCGACTCAAAGAAAGAAAAAAGAAGAGGCCTACCGTCGACCAAGTCCTCAATGCTGCTGAAGCAGGCAGTCAGCTACGCCTCCTTGTCGGCCCAGGCGGAGTGCTCGATCTCGAACTCAGCAAGGAGGTCGGTCTCCTTCGTCTTCGCCTCCTTCTGAGCTGTCTTGAGACGCTCCGTCTGCTCCGTGAGCTGCGTGACCAGTTGGTCACCCTCCTCGGCCAGTTTGCTGCACTCTGCCTCCTTACTTCGCAGCACGGTGTTGGCTTCGCCCAGCTGCTGCTGCAAGGCGGCATTGGCTTATGCAAAGGGAAAAGAAGAAAGGATGTCAATCAATCAATAGAGAAGGGACGCAGTTGCCGGGGAGATCTGACCCGACTGCTCAGCAGTCGGCCCGAATCTCGGGGACTACAGCCCGCGGGTGTGCTATCGCGCCCCCGCGGAGAAAGAAGTTATCAACAATCAACAAGAGAAATACAGTTACTGGGAAGATCTGGCTCGGCTGCTCAACAGTCGGCCCGAATCTCGGGGACTACAGCCCGCGGGTGCGCCAGCGCGCCCCCGCGGAGAAAGGAAGCCAAAACTTACTCCGGCTCTCGGACAAGTTGGCGGTCTGCTTCTCCAGCTCCCGGACTCCGGAGCTGAAGGTGGTCGCGCGATGGTTGTGGTAATCCTGCAATAGGGATGTCAGAAGGAGTTAGCATTTGATGCTCGCAAGTTAAAGTTCCGGACCGCCTGCTCAGCAGACAGCCCAAAACTTGGGGACTATACCCAGTGGGTGCGCTGGCACGCCCCCAGCAAGAAGTAAAAGGATCAAAAACAAAGGAGTGAGAAGCATACCCGGATGGCTGCTTGCGGATCCAGGACGCCTCGTTGCACCGCTTAAGGGCGTCGGCTTTAGCCCGGAGCTTGGCCTGGACGTCGAGGGCTGCCTGGTTCAAGGCTCCTGTCCCGCTTCCGCGTACCCAGCCGGCGGGCGCGGCGCTGGACGCCTCGGCGTCGGGGACCGACGAACTCGTGGCGCCGGCCTCCAGCGGTCGCGGTGCCGAGGCCGCCTTCGCAAGACAACGGCGCACGGGTGTGCGGACTTCAGGAGTTGGGCCCGTCACCACCTCGTTCCCGGCTGGTGGCACCAGCGGGGCGGCCAGCTGCCGGTCTTGCGCTCCGCCGGTCGGCGGTGACGGATGCACGATGATGTCCGGCATGGTGACGTCGCCGCCCTCCCTCTCCATGACCGGCTGCTCATCACCGGCTCCCCTAGTCGTCGCCACAAACTCTGGCGGAGGTGGCGAGAAATTCAGGGGAGTCACGAGCAACGGCTCCTGGCGGCGCGCGGCCTCCGCAAGCCACTCCTTCACCGCGGCGTCAGCCTCTGCCTGTGCCAGCTTCCTTAGCGCAGACGCCTCCACCTTGTCAGCCTCCGCCTTCTCCAGGCGGGCGGCTTCCTGCTCCTTGCGCACCTCCCGCGCATTTCGCCCCCGCGCCTCCCGGAGGTCGGCGGCCGGATCGATTCGCCGGGAGGTGGTGGAAGTCTCCGCTGACCTGATGACCGAGGCGGTGGCTGACTTGTTGAGGGTGGGCGGGGCCCTGAGACAAGAAAGCAAGACAAAAAAGTTTTTTAGGCCAGATCGGCATAAAAGGGGAAGCGTAAGAGAAACACTTACGTTGACACCATAGGTGGTGCCTTCGGCTGCCTCTGGAACTTGGCCACCTTCGCCGCGGCCTCTTTCCGCCTGGTCGCTGCGGCCGGGTTCTTGGGCTTCTTCGGCACGCTGCCGAATAGGGCGGCGCCCTGTTTCGGCTTGCGCTTGCCGCCTCGAGCGGACGGCCCGGCGGAGGGGCCTGCGCCTGTGTTAGCGGTGCTCCGGGCAGGGTGCAGCTCGTCTTCGTCATTGTTGTCGTCAGGCCAGGTCTCCATGCCGCCCCTTCTTCAGAGCTGCCTGCTCCATCGTTGTCACCTACGGTGTCGTCCTCCAAGGCGGCCGCCCCCAAGTTGGGGTCGTCCTCGTCGCTCACCTCCCGGTCCGGCTGGTAATCACCACCTGGCCCCACGATGGCGGCCGTTGCTGCAGACATGTAGATCTGTGCTCCAGAGAAGGAACCACTTCATACCAAGATCAAGACTAAAGCAAGGGCTAAAAAGAAGAAGCTAAGAGACTTACGGCAGGCGGCGGGTTGTCGCGAGAGTACGGCCGCCTCCCGAACCGCCAGGATCCCTCCGACACCTTGATGTTGGAGATCTCGTTCACCATCCTCGCCACCTCGGCAATCGGCATCTCCTTCGTGCACATCCGGCTTGGGTCACGGTGCCCGCTCATCCGACAGATCAGATGAGGACGGCCTTGGAAGGGGAGAACCCGGCGCTCGATGAAGGCGATCAGCAGGTCGGATGCCACGAGACCCTCCGCCTCCGTCAGCACCCGGAGCCGGCCGATGGCGACAGCCGTGTCAGCCGACACGGGCTTCGGCTTGTAGTCCCAGTTGGGCCGAAGCCCAACAGGAGGGCCGACCTCGTAGGCCGGCAGGTTGATGAAGTCGACTGTCGGGTCGACGTTCTCCACATAGAGGTAAGATTGCTGCCACAGTTTCACCGACTGTGACAACTTGATGACCGGGAAGGCATTCTTCTTTGACGGCCAGCGCACGGCGATGAAGGCGCCGCACTCGGCCGCCGTCTCCTTGGCGGAGGTGCCCAGCTTGGCATAGAAGAAGGCTCCCCACAGCTTGATGGTGGGGAGGATGCCGAGGTAGCCCTCGCACGTCATGACGAAGGCAGACAACAGCGTCACTATGTTGGGCGTCAAGTGGTGCGGCTGGATGTGATTGAAGTCCATGAACAAGCGGAGAAACCCGCTCACCGGGAGGCCGAAGCCGCGGATGAAATGCAAGCGGAAGACGACCCGCTCACCCCCCTGCGGCGCCGGCGAGATCTCCTCCCACGGCGGCTGATACGTCTCCATCGTATCTATAATTTTTGATTGTTCCATGCCAATATTCTTCAACTTTCATATACTTTTGGCAACGTTTTATACTATTTTTGGGACTAACTTATTGATCCAATGCCCAGTGCCATTTCTTGTTTGTTGCATGTTTTATGTTTCACAGAAACCCAATATCAAACGGAATCCAAACGGGATAAAAACGGACGGAGAATTATTTTGGAATATTTGGGATTTTCCGGAGGAAGAATCAACGCGAAACGGTGCCCGAGGTGGCCACAAGACAAGGGGGCGCACCCTCCCCCCTAGGCTTGCTTGGCACCCTCGTGGGCCACCCGTAAGGCGATTGATCCTCTTCTTTTGCCGCAAGAAAGCTAATTTTATGAGAAAAATCTGGGCGAAAGATTCACCCCAATCGGAGTTACGGATCTCCTGATATAAAAGAAACGGTGAAGGGGCAGAATTTGAGAATGCAGAAACAGAGAAAGACAGAGAGATAGATCCAATCTCGGAGGGGCTCTCGCCCCTCCCAAGCCATGGGAGCCAAGGACCAGAGGGTAAACCCTTCTCCCATCTAGGGAGGAGGTCAACACTATAAAAAAGACACATCCTTGACATTTTGGGCCGAACGAATTTTTTTTCTGTCATAGATAATTATGACAAAACCCGGTATCATCATAGATGTGGTGGGATCCTACTTCTATGACAAAAAATCATGACAGAAAATGGGCTTTTCGTCCTGGGCGGGCCGGAGACGCAGCTGCATGACATTCTTTGGGCCGTCCATGACGGAAAAAACCGTGGTAGAAGCGAGGGGGAGGAAAATTTTGGGGAGTTGCCGGTTACGGTGGGAGAGCGATGCGCGTTTCTCTCGTACAGGTACGCGCATGTGTGTGAGGCGTTGGCTCTAACTGAAGCCGAGCGAGGCGTTGGGCTCTAACTTAACCCAAGCGATTGCACTGCAGGCTACGCGTTACTGAACCGGAGGGATCGATCGATGGCTGTTAACTGAACCCGATGGAGCGATTCCTTCGCTACTGCTGCTAACTGAAGCCGATCGATTGGATGAACAGTGAGCGTTGTGTGGGGGTTTGGATGAACAGTGAGCGGTGGCGTTGCCTCTGGATGAACAGGAACCCGTGGTGTGGAGGGCTGGATGAACAGTAGACGGTGGAGGGGTGGCCGTGGAGGGGTGGTTGAACAGGACCCCGTGGTGTGGAGGGTGTAAGGGCATTTCCCTATCTTTTGTTTTGGATGATGATGACAACCATTTGTTGGTCTAATCCTATGCTAATTATTTCAGGTTCTCAATGATTAGGCTTTCATCGGTTAGTGGTTCTCTCTTGAAGGAATCATTTGAAGAAGGGATCCTCTACGCTTTTATCTCTTTGGTCGTAGGGATCCCGTACACTCTAGAGGGAATCCTCTGTGGATAGAATAGGGGAGTCCATTCTTGCTCACATCCTTTCCTCCTTTTCTAGTTGAGAGAGTGCCTCCCTCCTCATCTATTCCTTGCTGTGTGTTCCCAGCGGTTGTACCGCTCGTCCGAGCGGTTGTACCGCTGGATCTTGACGCTACTCTGCTGCTGCCGAGCGGTGGTACCGCTGCCTCCGGGCGGTGGTACCGCCATCTGACTCAGCATAGTCAGGCAGCGGTTGTTCTGGCCATGTACCACCCATGTACCGGTCAGGCTTCGGTCCTGATGCGGTGGCTGGGCGGTGGTGGCCCGATTGGTCCGGTTGATCCTTTTCAACCGGTACAACCGGAGGTTCGAGCGGTTCTTCTGCTCATTCCTTAGCCGCTCAAGTGATCAAGACCAGGCGGTTGCACCGGCCCTGCACCACCCAACTACCGCCCTCAAGGGTGACTCCGCTCTGTTTAGGTGCGGTAGTTGTGCGGTAGCTGGGCGGTTGGTCCGGTTATTTGCTAATGACCGGTACTACCGCCCGATGGCCCGGTTGTACCGCTCGGTAGGGTTCTGCAGCTGCATCGTGAGTCCCGGTTGTACCAGGACAAGGAGCGGTTGTACCGCTGCAGTACTGAAAACACAGTAACGGTTGGATTTTAGTGGGTGGCTATATAAGGTGGTTCCTCCACCTACCACGCCCACCTCTTACCTCTCTCACTCCACCATTGATGCTCTCAAGCTCTCTTGCCCGATCTCTCTCTCTAGCCACTCAAACTTGTTGATGTGCTAGGGTTTGAAGGAGGAGACCTAGATCTACACTTCCACCAAAGGATATTTACTTCCCCCATACTTTCTTGTGTGGATTTCGTTACTCTTGGTGCTTGAGCACCCTAGTCGGTTGAGGTCACCTCGAGGCCATATTCCATTGTGGTGAAGCTTCGTGGTTTCGTTGGGAGCCTCCGACTGTTGTGGAGATAGCCCCAACCTTGTTTGTAAAGGTCCGGTTGCCGCCTTCAAGGGCTCCAATAGTGGAATCACGACATCTCGCATTGTGTGAGGGCGTGAGGAGATTACGGTGGCCCTAGTGGCTTCTTGGGGAGCATTGTGCCTCCACACCACTCCAACGGAGATGTACTTCCCTTTAAAAGGAAGGAACTTCGGTAACACATCCTCGTCTCCACCGGCTCCACTCTTGGTTATTTCGTGCCTTTACTTTTGCAAGCCTACTTGTTGTTACATCCTTGCTTGCTTGTGTGCTAGTTGTTATTGCATCATATAGGTTGCTCACCTAGTTGCACATCTAGACAACCTATTTTGTTGCAAAGTTTAATTTGGTAAAGAAAAGCTTAAAAATTGTTAGTTGCCTATTCACCCCCCCTCTAGTCAACCATATCGATCCTTTCAGAGGACTGGATGAATAGTAGACGGTGGAGGGGTGCCCGTGGAGGGGTGGTTGCACAGTAGCCGGTGGAGTAGCGCATGGTGGAGGCTGAATGAACAAGAGCCCGTGGAGGCTGGAGGAGGTCGATGGTGGAGATGAACAGTATCCCGCGAAGTCCCGTTTTGCGGTACTCCACACCCCTCCCACCCGTTTCGACCGTAGCGCTCCAACACAAGTCCGTTTCGTCCGTTTTGCGGTACGCCACACCCCTCCATATGAACAGGACCCTGTTTCGACCGTAGGAGGTCCGTTTCCTCCGTTTTGCGGTACGCCACACCCCTCCCGATCAACAGGACCCCCGTTTCGACCGTAGGAGGTCCGTTTCCTCCGTTTTGCGGTACGCCAGGCCCCTCCCGATCAACAGGACCCCGTTTCGAACGTGGCCGGTCGAACACAAGGCCGTTTACTCCGTTGTGCGGTACGCCAGGCCTCGTTTCTATCGCTTCTTCCGTCCAAGCCCTCCCGATGAACACGACCATGCATTCCGTTCCGACCCATCTGGTTGGCTCCCTATGAACACGACGGCGACGCTGTTTCTCCGTTCCGACCCAGCCATGTACGTATGCACGATAGGCGTTAGAGACCCTGCCCGTATGTACGTACGTGGCCTTATTTTCTTTCTTGCACCCTCGCCGCTGTACGTACGTGTACATGCTACATGCGTGCCTCTACTATGACACGTGCGCGCCTCTACATCTACGACATGTGCGCGCCTCTACATCAACCAGTATGTACGTACACGTTCGCGACCAGAATGACAACGCTACGTACGCTTCAACCAGGTGGGTCCCTACTGTCAGGCACTTCCTTGCGTGCGAAGATGTAGCTGGTGGGCCCCAGCAGTCAGGGGGGCGAATCGTTTTTTTTTGCCCGGACGCACTTCCTTGCGTGCGAAGATGTAGCTGGTGGGTCCCAGCGGTCAGGGGGGTGAATCGTTTTTTTGCCCGGACGCACTTCCTTGCGTGCGAAGGTGTAGCTAGTGGGTCCCAGCAGTCAGGGGGGAAACATTTTTTTCGCTAAATATGGTGGCCCATCCGGTGGGTCCTTGCTGTCAGGTGGAGGAATAATTATTTTGCGCGTAATAAGGAGGCACTTCCTTGCTGCGGCCGTGGACCCAGCTGTCAGACTCTCCACGTACAGTCCACGTCCGATGGAAGCCGTTCCTTGACCACGTTGACCACGCCGCCCCGAGAGCACCAGGGCGATGGACGACGGTGAGGCCTAGGAAGGGGACGACACGGAGCCGGGGAAGACGCGACAGTGGATGCCCACGCGTAGAGGAGTACGAGGGTTCACTGGTTCGCTGCGGTGTGAGGCTGCCGTCCCCGCAGAATAACAGGGGGTGTGGGTGAGTAGAGGGATGGCCTGGCCAGCGGTGGGAGTAGTAGGGGGCGGTGAGGCCTTCGCCGCATCGCAGCCGGCCACGGGAGGTAGGAGCACGAGGCACGACCGGCGCTGGTTTGGGCGGCTGGAGCAAGAAGACCAGAGGTTGAAGAAGCACTACGGCCGTTGGATGGACATCGTACGGTCACTGGAGCTAGAATCGTGCATATTGACTAAGTTGACAAAGCCCTCCGTCCCCGTCAACTTAGTAGGCCCACAAGTTAGCCTGCCACTATACTGGGTCCCAGCTAACGGGGGGAGTATTCATTTTTTTGTGCATAATAAGGAGGCACTTCCTTGCGTGCGAAGATATAGCTGGTGGGTCCGAGCTGTCAGCGGCGGTAATGTTTTTTTCGTGAAATACTGAGGCCCTTTCGATGGGTCCCTGATGTCAGGTGGACGAATCATTATTTTGCGCGTAATAAGGAGGCATTTCCTTGCGTGCGGCCGTGGACCCAGCTGTCGGCCTCTCCACGTACAGTCCACTTCAGATGCATGTCGGTCGTTGACCATGTTGACCAGGCCGCGCTGAGAGCACCAGGGCGGTGGACAACAGCGAGGCCTAGGAAGGGAATGACACGAAGGCAGGGAAGACTCAACAGTTGTTTCCCACGCGGAGGGGAGTACGACTGAACAAGGGTTTAGTGGTTCATCTGCCGTCGCTGGAGAATAACAGCAGGTGTGGGTGAGTAGAGGGATGGCTAGGCCAGCGATGGGAGTACGGTGGGGCGGTGAGGCCTGCGCGGCAGCACTGCCGGCCGCGGGGAGGAGGGAGCAGGCAGTCCCACCGGCGCTTGTTTGAGCGGCTGGAGCAGGAAGAGCAGAGATTGAAGAAGCACGACGGCTGTTGGATGGCCATCCAACCGTCACTGCTTGTGCGTCAACCTTTTTTTAGGAAAGCCTCAAATCTGTGGAAAACAGCATACAACCCATCTGCCATTATTTCTAATAATTTACAGCCCATTTGCTAATTCTTAAGGTTTTTTTGGAGCCCATATTCTTTTTGTTAGCCTTAAAGCCCATATTGTGGCCACGGTTGAAAAATTATACGAAATTTTGCATATTTCGGTGCGGTCCGAACTGTGTTTAATCCCGAAATTTCGACTCACATTCAAACTGATTTTAAAACTAAATGTATATCAATATAAAATCTAACAAATTCTCCATGCATAAAATTAATGTAATTTAAAATCTCGAAATGAAAAAAAAGATATTTGAAACTAATTGCCGCTTTGATGTGTTTTAAAAATGTACAACCCATTTCTCATTACTGATGGGCCATTTTCTCGGCCAGCCGAATGAAAGCTCTCCTCGTCTTGAAAGATTTACAGCCCAACAGGCCTGACAAAGCGACTTACTTGGCAAATCATAAAAAACTGGGTTGTGGCTGTGGACCCAGCTGTCAGCCTCTCCATGTACAGTACTCTTCCGATGGAAGTTATTCCTTGACCATGTTGACCACGCCACGCGGAGAGCACCACGGCGGTGGACGACGATGAGGCCTAGGAAGGGGACGACCCGGAGCCAGGGAAGACGCGGCAGTGGAAGCCCGCGCGGAGAGGAGTACGAGGGTTCACTGGTTTGGCTGCGGTGTGAGGCTGCCGTCGCCGCAGGGCCTGGCCAGCGGTGGGAATAGTAGGGGGCGGTGAGTCCTCCGCGGCAGCACAGCCGGCCACGGGAGGCAGGAGCATGAGGCACGACCAGCGCTGCTTTGGGCGGCTGGAGCAAGAAGACCAGAGGTTGAAGAAGCACTAGGGCCGTTGGATGGACATCGTATGGTCACTGGAGCTAGAATCGTTCATATTGACTAAGTTGGCAAAGCCCTTCGTCCCCGTCAACTTAGTAGGCCCACAAGTCAGCCTCCCACCAAGGTGGGTCCCAGCTAGCAGGGGGAGTATTCATTTTTTTGTCGTAATAAGGAGGCACTTCCGGTGGGTCCGAGCTGACAGCGAGGGGGGGACGTTTTTTTCACGAAATACGGTGGCCCGTCAGGTGGTCCCAGCAGTCAGGGGGCAAACATTTTTTTTGCAAAATACGGTGGCCCGTCCAGTGGGTCCCTGCTGTCAGTTGGAGGAATCATTATTTTCCGTGTAATAAGGAGGCACTTACTTTTTTTTGCGGGCAAATCAAAGAGCTTTATTCAACAAAAGTGTTCCCCGAGCAATCAGCCAGAAGGCTGGTTACCAAAAAACTAGGGGTCTCCTCTAGCCAACATTCGGTCACATTCAATGTGCATGCACGTTTTGCACATAGATGTGCCAATAAGTTTGCTGACCTTAATACATGTTGAATTTCAAAAACAGAAAAATCACAACTAAGCTCTCCTATTTCATCTAGGATAGGAGCCACAACCGAACGTGAGTTGTGGCGTGTATGCCAGAGTTGCACTAACTCCTGACAGTCAGTATCCATTATCACATGCGATAGGCCTCAAAGTTTTGCAAAAAGCGTTCCTTCTCGCATTGATAGGGCTTCCATTATAAGAGGATCGGATATGTCACCGAAAGGCTTGCACCAAGCACCCAAGAGCGAGGATACGGACCGGGCTATGCCACCCGCACCTCCTCGACCTTCCGCCACATTGAGTGCTCCATCACATGAAATCTTGATCATACCTGGTTCCGGCGACGTCCAACCATGACCTGGTAGCACAACTACTTCATCGTGGGGTAGCTCCAGCAGCCGTGGACCCAGCTGAGACTCTCCACGTATAGTATACTTCCGATGGAAGTCGTTCCTTGACCACGTTTACCTTGCCACATTCCGTTGCATGCATGCGTCCATGGGCGTGGTGCGTCCCCACTGTCAGCCTCTCACGTACAGTCATCTTCCGATGACTCTCGGTTGTTGACCATGTTGACCACACCGTGCTGAGCGCACCCAGACTGGAACAACCCGGAGATGGGGAAGACGGGGCAGTGGAGTCGCAGATGGAGAGGAGTGGGAAACTTCACTGGTTCGGGTGCGCGGCAGCACATCCGTGGTGCCGCCCACGGGAGACAGGAGCAAGAACAGAGGTTGAAGAAGGAGTACGGATGTTGGATTAACATCCAATGGTCCAACTGCTAGAATCATTTGTTGATTAAGTTGACAAAGCCGTGCGTACACGTCCGCTTAGCAGGCCCACAAGTCAGTCACCAAATCTGACGGGTCCCAGCTGTCAACGGGATGAATATTTTTTTTCGCAAAACAAGGAGGCACTTCCTTCCGTGCGAAGATACAGCCAGTGGGTCCCAGCTGTCAGGTGGAGGAAACATTTTTTTCAGCTTAATAAGGAGGAACTTTCCTTGCGTGCGACCATGGACCTCGTGGGTCCCAGCCGTCAGGCTCTCCATGTACAGTCCTCTTCCGATGACTCTTGTTTGTTGACCACACCGCACCGAACACAGCGAGGCGATGGACGACGGCGAGGCCCCTGACGGGAATGACTCGGAGATGGGAAAACGCGGCAGTGGAGTCGCAGATTGAGAGGAGGAGAAGGGTTATAACTGGTTCTGTTGCAATTCATATCAAACTCAGGTTCACAGGACACGTTCATATTCATAGCCAACATTCACTATCAACAACTCAAAAGATTCATATATACACAAGCTCAGCATATCTATGCGTCCAAATGATTGATAGATCACACGACAATATTCATACATAATTCACAAAAAGATTCAGATATACACATGTTCAGTATGTTTATGCATCCAAGATTGAGATCACAACCAATATGATCCATGGACGAACTTTAATTACCTAGGGTACAGACTGGTAAATGGTGTTCAATCAGAGGTACTTCTTGCTAAAATTAGTTCTTGTATGAGTAAACTTTCGAGTACATAAGAGGCAGCACAGACAATCTGAACTTTGCTTGTAGGTTTATCCTCAAATAGTGGCCTCGTGCCGACGGAGGTTTGAGCAACTTGGCCACTACTTTCATCCAACTAGTTTACTGGCTCATCTTGGTCCTGTATCTCGCCAAAATTCTACATTGCAGACGAGAAAGGAGGCGGTTGAGAAAATGAACCGCCCAAATTTTTTGTCCAGTTCAACTGAAATGGAGCATCCTTGGTGTGCAGACTGATTAAGTCCCAGATGAATATACGCGTCAACCAACTTGTCTGGAATCTTTAGACTCCATGCCATATAGTTCGCTACCATATGTGCCGATAACCAAAAGGCACAAGTTGGGACCAAAGACTGGACTGCGTTTTTCTGGGCTATGCACCAAGCAATATTTTTGGCGTTCACTCTCCTAATACTTGGAGTTTGATAATTGGTTGACGCCGGTTGATACTCGAATGAATATAGGCACTTCTTGTCAACATCGATGCTTGTCTGAGTGAACTTTGGAGTACATAGCAGCAGCATAAGTACCTGTCCATCTGATCATTTTGTGCAGTTCTACTGAAATCACCCGATGTAATGATTTGCGTGCGAGTTCAGGCTCCAAATTACTCCTTTATGAAATCGGCAAACAGTAGCACAATACCAAATTACCAATACATATGACAGGCACAATAATCAGGATAAAGACCAGTACCAACCTGTGTGAGGTAGCATATCAATTACTATTTCCTTTGACTGGAAGCCGAGATAAGCCAAGCGACTGACAGCAAAGGAAGAAAGCAAGCGGAGATTAGCGACCGACAGGAAAGGATGGAAGTTGTCGAGGCAATGAAGGACCCAAAGTTTTTGTGCAGTTCCACCAAAATCAAGCATCCCTGTTGGCACATATACTGAGAGAGTGAGATTACTGTAATAGTGGGACTAGTTGATGAAACATACACTAACAAATAGAAGCACCCTCATTATCTTAATGGGTAAAGTTAGCAACATAGTAGTCTTGCTTAAAGAGAGGTATTAGTTTATTTAATCAGTGCCAATTAGCTCAACTCAACACTCGAAGGATTGCCATTTATCATAGGTTGCAAAACTTAAAAGTGCAAAGATAAAGGAGTTTCTCATGACAGTAGCACGATACAAATAGATATGACAGCAAACTAATATAGATGAAGGCCTTAGGCCCGTACCAACCTGAGAAAAAAAAGCTTATTCATGTAGTCCCATAAGAGATGATAAAGCACTCTCTGGAATCACACAATAGTATATATTTTTATGCACTTCAAATGTATGGTTGAAATCACTCTTGTTTACCAGTGCTGAGATTATACCGAAAGATTATCAAGAACTTCCAGCAGAGTTAAAGCACTGGCTGGGATACAGTTCATTGTATTGTCTTGTGTAGTTCCACTAAAATGTATGATTGGCACAACATGATCCCTGTTTGCACAAGTAGGAACAAGGTGAAACCTTCATTAGCTTAGTGAGAAAGGATAGGAAGACATTAGCACATTACTCAAACAGTAGCATCAAATTCATGATGGACAATACGCAAAACATTGCCTCATTGAACCAATGGCAATAAATTGACATGCAAAACAATAGCACTATTATGTCATGACACTAATAATATTCCCTCCCTGCTCCACCACATGATTCACCTCCATAGACAAACATTGACACGTACATGATTCAACATAGGGTCCTACTAAAGATTTGTTTAACTCCAACAGGAAAATTAGGCAGTAATAAATTAGTGGTACTTAAGTGCTCCTAATTAATTAAGTGAGACAACAGAAGTGGAAGGGCTCCCTGGAGGATCGTCTCACATGTAAGGTAGTCGTTCCCGGAGCCCTTGAATAGCCTCGACTGAGGCCTCTGGCTTCAGCAAGATTGCCTTGGCACTGTTTATTCTTCTTCTTCTTCCTCTTCATGCTATGTTTCTCTTTCTCCTCACCAGTTGGTGAAACCAAGTACATGATTGGCCTTCTAATTCAAAATTGGTTTTGTCAGTGAGGGAGTACAAGTGTACTAGTAAAAAACAGCATTATTTTCTCATGGCAGTCGGAAAATAGAGATGAACACATGCATTAAATATCATTCTTACCTAAAGGATGGTTATGGTGCCAATATGGATGATGAGGATTGGAACACAGATATCCCTTTGTGCAGTTCCACCAAAATGAACCAATTGTTCCATCTGACATTCCAGTTAAACAACACAAAAGTCACTTCTTTTAAGAAGAGTTTTATGTAGTGCACCAAAAGGTCACAACAGCAACCAGGTGAATTGGATATCCCTGTTTGCACAAAAAGGCACAGAGGAAACAGTCAGAGTCTCAAACAATTACAGGCAAAAACATTTGGCTAAAATTGTCAGAGTCTTAAACAATTACAGGCAAAAACTGTGGCATGGCTTCATTTTTACCAGGAACATTATATTAAGAACAGCTAAGGCTGCGTTCGGTTCACAGGTTTAGTGCAGGATTTTCATAGGAACACAATTCCTACCGTATTCTTTCCCTTCCAACCGTTCGGAACACGGGAAAGGTGAATAGTGTTTCATAGGAAAGCTGGTCTGGTAGTACTGATTCCATCGGATTAGAAACATCCACGCGCTGCTCATTTTTTAGGCGGAAGCCCGAGGCAGGCGCTCGCTGCCATGCGTTAGACAGGTTGCTGTGCTGTGTTTGTCGGAATAAAAAAGTCAACCTATGTGTGGTACGTGAGGTGAGGACAAGAGTAGTCACTGTGCAGCTGAATAAACAAATAGCATCTCATACTGCCAAGCATGCTACTCTAAAAAAAACAAACCTGTACATTTCGTAGTCCATCCGAACACATTCTCTTGAGAGTTTCCTCCAGTTCGCTGTTCCATAGTTTTATACCTACATTCCTTTCCTATTCCTCTATTTTCATCAAGACTTATGTTTTCTGCCCCTTTATTCCGACCGGAGCCTAAATATTTGGTATAAGGGCATGGGACAGTGGGTGCACCAGCAGTACAGCACCATGTACGTAAACAGGGGTATAAAGTGGTGATTCATAGTTTGTTGCCCCGAGAAACAAACATCCAAGAAACATACTATCTGGGTTGGTCCCATTTTTGTTCACTCTAGCCACCTACTCCTATGTGTGGACAACAAATCTAGTCCTGGTCATACCACTATGTACAGCGTTACCCCTATATTTCCCTTTTCTACCAAGAGACCGGTTGGATGACCACTCTGTACTACTTTCATCCCCTTTCCTTCCTGTTTGTACCAAGTCCGATGTACATACTAAATTCCCCCACCCCCACTTTATTTCAATGGCAAGTATTTTCGGATGGAGGGAGTACAAGATTCGACTCCATGAAGTAGCTTTACCTCTAACAATAGAAGAAAAAAAATAGGTGACGTTGGACCATCCGATCGAGAGGGGCTGAGAGGTAGAAAATGATTCACATGCAGCGACGTAGCGAGCTGGGGAAGTAGAGCTAAGGTGGTTTCGAACGAAGATATACCTGAAGGTCGTCGGGATGTGGATAGGTGGGCGGCGGGAGGCCAGATCCGCCCACAGGAAACGACGGAGGGATCGGAGGACCTCCCGCGCCGGCGCTCGGCCAGAGATAACGGTGCGGCCGGCAGTGGGTCTCCTCCCTCGCTGTCGATGACGGCCTAAACGCTGCCCCTCCTCCCCTTCACCGGCGGAGGGGGATACATCCGGATTTGTAACCAGCGGTGAGGATAAAAAGCCAGTGTTTTTTGAAGGGAGAAAGACAGGGTTACTACCCCTATCTTGTTTAGATCTGGAGAGGATGAGAGTGTGTGAATAGAGCAGCCCTAGCAAGCAAGCGCAGAGGCTCCGGCCTATATATAAGTAGTGGGGTAGTTTTCCTTTTTCACTCCATCAAAACAATCGTTTAAAATTGTGTACTATACTACATGCCAGGTCGCGGTTTTTTAGTTGTTGATTGTTTTTTGAGATAGCTACCCACTTGTTCCAAGTGGTGTTACGGTGTGCCAGGTCACACTTTGTATCGTTCAAGTCTGGTAGTACTACAAGTCCCTCCATTAAATGAACAACCAACCCTCGTAAAAATTGTGAACAAGCCCACGGCTAAAATTAGCGGAAATGTGGGTTGCCCCAACATGCATTATTATTTATATTTTCTACTCCCTCCGTTCCTAAATATAAGTCTTTTTTATTAGCCACACCTAAGACAAGAATTTTTTATTAGTAGTGAACCCCACATGTCATAGACACAATTTTTTTTGGCAAGATTCCCTTAGGCAAGCCAAAGTGTGTCTAACAATTTGAGCAACTCAGGTTAGGCAAGTGTGGCAAGTGTGGGAAAAATAATGTGGCAACATAAGACAAACATAGTCACAATCCAAACAGCCCCGTAATTTTTTGTGACATGCATGAAAATTTGGTTAGTTAAATTTATAGTCAAAATTTGGCAAGGTGCATCAAATCAACACATGCAAGTATCAAAAGGAAAGTCACGGCATGCATGCATGCGTTGTACTCCCTCCGTTTCTAAATATAAGTCTTTTTAGAGATTGCAACAAGTGACTACTCCCTCCGTTCCTAAATGTAAGTCTTTTTAGGGATTCCACTACAAACTACATACGGATGTATATAGACATATTTTAGAGTGTAGATTCACTCATTTTGTTTCGTATGTAGGAGTAGTTCATAGTGAAATCTCTAAAAAGACTTATATTTTGGAATGGAGGGAGTACATACGAAGCAGAATATGTCTACTCCTACATACGAAGTAGCCCATTTGAAATGTGTAAAAAGAGTTTTATCGAATGCAGTGCTTTGATGTGTCGCGTCAACTCGTACAAGCCCGAGAAATTTGATTACTATGATGCCCTCTCCCTCGCGGATTGAGCTGCGGTGCCTTAACTGCACCTGCCTTTGGCTGCATGACAGGTGGGCCAACCACCTCTTGGGCCCACCTGTCATGGACACAAAGGCAGGAGCAGTAAGTAGAAGCTTTCGCTACACGCTATCCCTCCCGCACGAGGTGGACGGACATGCAGCAGTGGATTCGATACTGTAGAAGTAGGAGTAACATCATTGTTCGTCTTCTCGAAGAGGCGAAGAGCCAAGTGCAAACCGAACGTGGCAGTTGCGAACGCTCACGTGGTGCGGTTCCTTGGAGTACTAGCCAGGCTCTTGCATGAGACAAAATTTCTATTGTTTAACAATTAAACTCCATTATCCATTGGTTGATACTCATTCTGCATAGGGCCACGCGCTTAGCACCATTTCCTCCTGGGGTCACCAATGTTTATTTGCTAAGTAATAGCATTCCATGCAATGAACTAGCCATTGCAAGTCATTAAAAGCATGCACACCTCTCATCTCTTATTGGTTGATACATATGTCAAGAAACAAGAAACAAGGTAGAAGTTAATGCACCGAGCCTAAGTGTTTTGGGACTATTTGGTTTTCGTAAGATGACTTACACACCTAGACAGAGGGAGTAGTATAGACTTGTAAACCGGAAAGGAGTATTTGCCTTTCTAGAGATTTCAACAAGTGACTAGACTTTGGCTAAAAAAAACAAGTGACTAGACTACACCGTGTGCAGTACCCCCTCCCCTCCGGTTTATAGGGCTCAAATCTCAAATCTCATGAACCAAGGCATTTTGCGATTGGAGGAATGTATCTCATACTTTACAAAACTACCCTAATTAAACTCATGCATTAATTACGTAGTTCTCTCGTTTTCCTCTCCGCCTTGGTCGCGGTGCACAATATTGAGCACTCCTATATGACTAGCCACTCTATCTACATGCGGGACATTTCAAAGCATCCGGGCCTGCGTGCCATCCACCAAATCACAACGAGGTGCTACAGTCGAGATTCACCTGTCACCCCGGTGTGGCCGTCATGACCCCTCATATCACAAAACCCACACCTTTACCAGCAGTGGTAAGGTGGCCTCCAAGTTGGACTGGGCGAAGCAACCATCATTTCATTGGAATGCTCGTTCAAGCCCTTTCTTCCCTTTCTTGAAGAAAACCTCACTCCAGGCTACTCACTTCTGCCATTTTTCTTCTCTACCGACGAAGGAAAGGTGGGCGAATCAGTTATGCTGCTATATTTTCATTCCAATAATCTTCTTTTTGCGAAGCACCGACCGATTCTCACATCCTATTCTTTTCCCATTTTCATTGCGATTGTGGTTTCCTTTCGATTGCTTTTTGTTTGTCAGTTCACTGATGGATCCTGGAGCACTAGGCAAAGAGTTGCCGGCGGACAACCCACTAGAGAAAACGATCTCCAGGAAGCAAGCACCGACCAACGAGTTGACCATGTTGGCGGGCCAACCCATGGAGACGAAGAACTCCAAGAAACAAGCACTGGCCAAAGAGTTGAGGACGTTGGCGGACGAACTCCTCAAATAAAGTTGGAAGAATAGCAACGCCCCACCGTGCCTACCCCAGGAGCTCTGATTGCCACCTATGTGAGGCTCAAGACCGAGTTTGAGGAGATAGTCTCCGTTGAGAAGTAGTATTCCCCTGGCAAGGTGATGGCCCCCATCGAGGACGAGGAGATGCCCCCCGGAGGGATGAGATCCCTTGGTGAGCTGCACAAGGTAAAAAATAATGGCTTATTACCATAGTTGTGGTTTTTGATTATTTGCAATGTGCTTGCTTTTTGATTATTTGCAATGTGCTTGCTAATATGTTAGTGTTGTGCAGGTGCTGGTGGTTGTCCTTGATGATTCCGATGTCGTGGCCCATCCTATTGGCATCGCCCCGGAGATCGATTCCGATGCCGCTGTCCATCCTGTGGACATCGCCCCAGAGATCGATTCCGATGTCGCGGTCAGTCCTGTGGACATCGCCCCAGAAATCGATTCCCATGCCGCTGTCCGTGCTGTGGTCATTGCCCGAGAGATCGATGACAAGAAATAGTTGGTCACGCTAATCCTTCAGGGTAGTTTGCATTGCCCTGTGTTTAATTACCAGAACGATGTGTGTTATCAAACCATCTTAGGGCTAGTGCACTGTCTTGTGTGGGCGGATCTTGCTACTTTTGTTTGATAGTGAATCATGCGATGAATCATGCGAACCCTCTCCGAGTTATGGAAACAGATGTATCCTCACCAGCTTTTGATGTAATATATGGCATGCTTAGATGTAAGTTTGAACTGTTTATCATATCAGCAGGGCTTGTTTGATGATTCTTGGTGTTAGTAGGCTAGCTACTGTGCGAGCTATAGTACTTGCAAAACACTCACTGAAGAGAAACGTTGGGGCTGATGAGCTCGTGGTACCCTTATACTTATCCCTCGTCGATCGACCAATAGCCCTAGCTCCTAAAATTGTAGGCTTAGCAATCGATCAGACAATAGTCGACATACATTCAGGCCTCATTTGGTTCATAGGGTAGGAAAAACGTAGCAAAAGTACAGAGAACGTGCAACACAAAATCATAGCAGTGCAGAGACGTACTCCCTCCGTTCCAAAATAGATGACCTAGGCGGGCTAGTTTGGCCTAGTGGGTTTTAGTGATATGACGTGGTACAGTGCCGTCCAGTCTTCGCGTGTGGTAGCAGTATTGCGGGTACAGTAAGTTTTCTTGAAGAAGCGGAATTCAACGAAGTCATGATGGTTCCTTCGTCCGAAAAACTTACGGTGGGAAAGGTTGGGCCTGCGATACGACCGGGGTAGAACAGGATAATTTTGTGCATGGCAGGTGGACCAGGATGGTCGACGTCCCACATGTCGGCGAATGAAAGTATTCTTTCCGATATAGAGGACGAGCAACGAGTATTCATTGTTTATTTTTGATGAAAGTTATTGTCTCCACTGTTACTCCTTGACTTTGTCAATGCCTCTCTCTCCTCCACATAAGCGGGGACTACTTGCTATGCATGCAGCGGGCATCTGGCGTCTTGAGGGGCCAGGGCGGTGAGAGCGGGCTTCGGAAGCGGTCCGGACTCCATCATGGCCCACCTCACATTATCACCATATATTTCTTGGAGTCTGTGCGCGGCGGGCGGGCGATATCTTCTCCCTCCCCCGTTTCTCTCTTCTCAGCCGACGCCCGCCGAGCGATTAGATTTCGGCTATCAATGGTTTATTCAATTACAGTCCCACATGTCAGTGAAATTGCAAGACAACGCGTGTCCCCTTTGGTGAGCAGCGTGCGAGCCGGACTGTCGGGGTTGCGACGCGTACGAGTCATAAGTGTGCCGCCTTTTCCTTTAGAACTTGCGAAGCGTAACATTTTCTCGCGATCGATCGATAGAAATCCAAAACAAAATGACAAGGGTGGTGCTTTCCCGCTTGTTAGGCTGGCTAGTTCGAGTGATATGACGTGCTACAGTGCCGTCCACTTGCTCCATTTTTATGTAAGCAAGAGTTTACACTCGTACACGGGAGGAGTGCGAAACACCGCGGATCTGATTTTGATCGAGGGATGACTGTTCCCTGCCAAATAATGGAAGATTGTTAGCGATTATAGCATGATAGTTAGGGCATCTCCAGCGCTAGCCCACAAATTTACACTAGCATCTGTCCGAGGACACTGATGGATGCCATCCGATGCTGCCCGCATACCTTTCGACAGCTATATGAACTAACTGGACGAAATTCGTGCAAACAAAGCAAATTTCAAATTAATCGGATGAAATTAACCGGATGAAATTCATTACATTTTGAAAACTTTTCCTACAAACTAGACGAAATTCATTACATATTTCGCACAAACCATACTAAACCTACTGTAAACCTAATCTAAATGATCGCCGGCGCCCGACCACCAAGTCCGTCCATGAACCCGAGAAAGCCGGCCATTGCCTTTGCCTCCTCCTCATCCGCCTCGATAACCTCCTCCTCCGGCCGGAGCATAAGGTTATGAAGATTTCCGCCTCCACGTCGCCGTCAAGTGGCTAATCGGCCGCCGATGTTTACCCCACCAAGCTTGGCGTCGACTGAGTGGAGTAGCGGTGGCCTTCCCGGGACCAGAGCGGCGGCGACCTACCGTGTACTACTGTTCCTCGCTGCCGGCTGCGCCTGCGCACGTGCGCCGGCTTCGTGGTCGTGGCGGCGGAGGGCGGCCCGGGGGGTGTCGGAGATCTCCTTCGTTTGCTCCTGCGACAATACGTCGAAGAGAGCTTTGGAGCACGCCCGGAGCGGAGCCGCCGATGTCCCTCGTCTGCTCCTGCGATAGTACGTCCAAGAGAGCTTCGGAGCGCCACGAGGCCATGGTTGAAGTGGTGCCGACAGAAGGAAGGGGCCGGAGGAGAATAAGTGTGGGTCTTTGGCTATGGCTGGGAGATGGGGCTCAAGTTAATATAGCGGGCGAATGGCAATGAGCCGCGGCAGACGGAGGGACAAATGGCGCCGGAGCAGGTTCATCGGGCGTGAATGCAGACGCTGCTTCAGTGACTTAACTGCAGATGCGTTTGGGTGTCTGACATGTGGGCCCAACGGGCGTCTGGCCCGCATGTCAGTGACACACCAATTGCACCTGCAGTTAAGTCCAGTGAATGCGGCATTGACATTCTGGAGAGACGGTGACTGTTTCAGGCGCATGCGGACTGTTTGACTAGTCAACCATACAAATACGGAGCTATACGCTGAGCCAGTGACCGTATAATCACCATATCTCGTATACAATGATCAAAGTGAGCTATCAAGATAAGTTCGATGACCGCCAATGCATTTTACTCGGTAATAAATGACCAGGATTGAAGGGGAATCCTAATTTGCTTCGTCTTTTGTCCTTGAGCTCTTGACAAACCAATGCACTATAAGGTTGTCCGACCACTCCACCCCAGAGCTCTCACCAAGCGTCGTTCATGCCACCGCGCCGCACACTAACCGGTAAGGCAGTGATGGCATCCCGCCGCGCCGAGTTCCTCGCCGCCCACGAACGCACACAAAATGGTAGGGAAGCAATGGCATCCCGCCGTGCCGAGTTCATCGCTGCTCGGGAACTCACAACTATGTGGGAGGAATTTGAAGATGCCAAGGCCGAATGGGCGGTAGAGCAAGAGGCAGCCAAAGCCGCACAGAGGGAGCGGAGAAGTCAGAAAGCACTCAAGAAAAGAGAGGCCTGCCGCCGCAATAAAGAAAAGGACGCACGCGCTGCTGCGGAGAGGTCGACGGAGATCCAAGCACGGTGGGGTGTCGCCGACAAAGCCAGGAAGGAGAACGACGGCGTCTGGCCAGCATGTGAGAAGTAGTTGTACTAGTAGTTAGTGTGTGTGTCTGTGTCTGAGTACGAGCATGTACCAGTACTACTAGTTACTACTATAGTTTTTAGAGCAAATTACCAGTACATTGGCCTAGACTAAGTGGAAAAATTCCTATCCTATGCACCAAATGGCATCTCTTTCTCTATAGGAATTGAGATGCATGTAATCTCACTTCCTATGATTTTCATATTCCTATCCTATGAACGAAAGGAGGCCTCCGTTGGAGTAAATACTGTAGCTAGCAGTACTGCTACTACTGTAGTTTTCTTCAAGAAGCAGAATTCAACGAAGTCATGATGGTTCCTTCGTCCGAGCAACTTCAAAGTGGGAAGTGGGCTTGTGATTTGATGGCTCATTAGTCATTGTTACTGCGGCACGACAACCTGGGTGACTCTCCCTTGGAGTTCTGCGTGCATGGCAAGTGGACCAGGATGGTCGATGTCCCACATGTTGGCGAACGGAAGTATTCTTTCCGATATCGAGGAGCAAGGAAACCGCGTGGTATAGTATCACTGCTGATTGGTTCGCAAAAAAATAGTATCACTGCCGATTTATAATTATTTTTTATTTTTGATGAATGCTAGCGTTTTAACTCTTACGACGAAGGGTGCCAAACACGGCACGTGCTGGATGTCCCACACGTCAGCGAAAGGTGTGGGACATGAACAACGTGGTAGAGCCCGGCGTAAAAAAACAACGTGGTAGAGCGTCTCCACTTCTTCCACTTCTGGGTCGGAGACCACACGTAGTAGTACTTAGCTGTATGAATGATACAAAGTGCGACCTGGAGAGAAAGACACATCTAGTTGGAAGGTCTCGGGGCATACACGTAAACAAATATAAAAGTTAATACGTGCCTCCAACTAATATAGTAGTAGTAGAGTACTTAGACATGTACTCCATAACATCACCGTGCATTGCACGTACAACATTTAGTGGTAGTACGTAGTAAGAGACAAATGCCGCCCAAGAGTTCCCTTCTCGACCTACTTTTGGGTGTTTGGTAGAGTGTATAGAGGGTGCATGAGTCCACACTAGTTTAGCACAAATACACTAGAAGCATGCATGAAGAGAGCATGCACGAAGATGGGTGTTGAGTTGAGCATGCATGAAGAGGGAACAACTATGCTGAGACAAGAACGCAACCAAACACACCCTGTATGCCATGCATGTTCATACCATTTGTGCCTTTCTACTTCACTTACTGCGCTACATTACTCAGGTTCGTACGTCCACTCCTGGGTACATGTCCGTCTCGTAGTTCCAGTGCCACGTGTCCTTCATATAGATGGAACGATCGTTGCATAACACGTGTGCCTTGATGCTAGATGTCTCGCGTGTTGGCAAAAGGATGAACAAAGCTCACATAAAAAAATAGAGTGGAAGAACATAGATTCCGGACGACCAAGAAGGAGCAAGGAACCTCGTGGTGGAGCGTCTACACTCATAATATTTAATATTATTCAGCGATATAAAATTAACCAATCATCTCCACAGTGGACTGGAAGAGTACGAAACACGGCAGCCCAGTGTAGTTACATCATACACTAGTACATGGCTAACCCACGCTATCACCATATTTCTTGGCTTCCATGCGACACCTATCTCTAGTAATCCAGCAGCCTGTATCGCTTCTCCCTCCTCGTCTCTATCAAAGTGCGGCGGGCTAGTGTTTCTGCCGTCTATTGAGGTCGGTTAACTATCACATGTTAGCGACATGCCAAGAGCATTCTAAAAAAATTCCTTTCACGTTCCGTTTTCAAAAAGAAAAAAAAATCCTTTCACGTGCGAATTTGCCTATATGCTTTGAGCAACTTGCATGTCCTATACTGCTCCTGTTTGATACTCTAACTTAGCTAGAGGTTAGACTAACTCATGACTAACCCTGAACTAACTGTAGCCAAAGAGGTGTTTGGGTGACAGGGTTAGATTGACAATAAATGCACTTCATGTAGAGAAAAAAGTGATTTTTCAGTGGTCCCAATGAGAACTATCTCCAGTTAGCACCTCTTGGGTGGGATAGTTTTTTTGGTGGTTTCCTTGCAACTTGCTCCAATTTAAACCCTCACGCTTGGATACTTTAGGGCTATTTGAGCCCCAACTAGCTCAAACTAACTCTAACCCATGGATCCAAACAGGGCCTATGGCCAGTCTCGACGCGGAGCAGTCGCGTGCACCGGGAAGCGGCGCTCTCTCGGCCGTCGCGCCACTTCAAAGCCGGCGCCAGTGAGAGGTTGCCTCCGCTCTGGCCGGGCATTAATGCGGCACTGACGCTCCAGGCGACGCTGACCATTTCACATGGGAAGCGCGCGCTGGCAAGGGAGTATAGGTTTTGAACCGTTTCAGGTGTAGTAGTAATGGTAGTTTGCACAACTACTCAATTATTGCACTGAGTTTCCTAAGAAATTGTGGTAAAAAACGTTACTCCACAGCCCGCTTCCCTTCTCCTTCCTGCTCGTGATTTACGTGGCCATGTTAACGTGGTTGTGTCAAAAAAATGTCACTTCCTGCTCGTGATTTGCCTTATATAATTACAAGCAAGATTCTCGTGCATTGCACGGAACATCAATATGCATTTTTTTACAAAACACCTGTTGTGATTGACCCATGTAGGAGTAATCCCAGGTGTAAAAACTAATGTATCTCGAGAATTTTATCGGAAAACTGGTATCTCGAGAATGTCATTGAAAAAAATGAAAGATGAGAGATAATGCGAGGAGGAGTGGAGCGTGGTGGTGACTGGTGGTCGGAATGGGCGGAGGCATGAGGATGGACGGCGCCGGTAGGTGGCAGCGGCCACCATGCATGCTAGATTGTTCCAGAGACTTATTCCTTTTTTATTTGCTGAGCAATGAGGTTGCGGGAGATAATGATGTGGAGAGAGGTGCGGGTATCTTTTGTAAAATTATCATAGTTTTCTTCTTATCCATCAGATATAGATCATAGGGTCTGTATTACAAGATGGCAGGCACACCATCATCGCCAACTCGTTTTTTATAAGGATATACAGATGATAAGTTTGCTGACTACTAAAGTAAAGTGGAATCTGTCCATGTTATGCAAGTAAATAAAGGTGATTGTTTATCATATGGGTAAGGTTGGATGAAGGGTGGTAGGAACAAATGCTCCGCCTAGAGCATGTGTGTGTGTGAGATGGAGCCTTAGTGTGTGGTGTGTGTGTGTGTGTGAGAGAGAGAGAGAGAGAGAGAGTGAGAGAGAGGAGAGAGAGGAGAGAGAGATATGGAATC